>NW_016108380.1:16090-47129 GCF_001604975.1 Cebus imitator
CATCTGAATATCAGCCAAGGGGATTGTGTGCTATGTGCAGAAGCAGAGGCAACAGGTAAAAGTAAAATGAGCCAAGTTCCTTGCTCTTGTTGAGCCTGCTTGTACATGGTCTAAGAATACTCTCAAAAGAAGGAAACACAGTGAAAATGCCCATAGTGCTGTTTGGCAATGATAGGCAGTAGCAGGGGCCGCTTTCCCAGAGGAGAGTTTGAAAAGGGCTTGGAATGAGGTTAGAGAAAGAGATTGGGGCCAACACTAAGGAAGATCCTTGCAAAATGCTAAGAGAGATAGTGGATTCAAGGGAGGGAGGGTAACCAGTCCCATTCTGATAATAGAGAATAGATGAATGTGTAGAAGGACTGTATGTGCCTATGTGTGTTTAGGTCAGGGGTAGGGCAATAAAGAACTGGGTAAACAAGAGATGACATGGTGAGGTATGCTGAAGATGCAGAGATGGGGAATATAAGTTGTTGGCAGTGCTCAAGGGCCCAGGAGGCAAAATTAAGATTCAGAGCATTGGACAAAATGGCATCCACATAGATATATGCCTGTGCAGGAGCATGATGAAGCCCACGTTTGAGGGAGGTCTTCTAGCACAGAGCTACTGTAGCAGGTAAGGTATCAGGGCCCACTGCCTTAAGGAGAGAGAAAAGACGCTGGGTGAACAGGACTCTGGGACTAGAGTGCTCACTTCAACCAGACTGCTCTGCCTTCTAATGTTCATAAACTGGGTTTCTATGGAAGGCTTCAGTTAAAATAAGGGATTCCATATCAAAATAAGGGATTCCACATCTAAAATATCTCACTAGTAGACTAAAATCAGTCTACTAGTGAAATATGGGATGTGTTGTGCTGTCCTGGCATCCTCTACTTGTGCCTAATATTGCCTTCAGCCCTTTGCTTCACTAACTTTAGTCAGTATAAAGTTACCAGCTGCCTAAAACACACTAGATTAGAGGAGGTTTAACAAGTACATGTGTACCATCTCCATGGTTTTCCATCTATCCTTCGAATATCTGCACCTTAGACCAATTCTCTATTCCAGATATTATCTGCTGACAATGTAGACCCACTTTCATAGTCACAGGACAACGGTTCTCTATTGTGACAAGAACTCAGAAACCATGGGAGGCATTCTGAGCTGGGAACATCATCTGGATCATTGTTCACAGCCCTTCGTCTCTAGTTACTGAATTAATTGGTCCTGGGCCTTCCCACTCTAGCTTACCCCTCCTTGCAGATGCACGCTCCCTTTCATTGCTCATTGGTATTCCTAGCCTTTATCAATGGTCAGTTATCAGTTACCACCTCCACTTGCATAGCACCCACCTCTATGGAGGAGGTCCACTGTACACAGGAAAAAAATTGTCAGCCTCCACTGGGGGTCTAGACAGCTCCCTTCCCTGGTGAGGGTGCACAGGACCAATAGAGTGGTCAAGAGAATGACTCAGGCAGCCAGCTATACCCTCCCTGACAGGATATGGAAAAATTTTAATGTAGGCTGATCATACATATATACATATATATATATGAATATATGTATGTGTATATATATGTATATATACATACATATACATATTCACTCCATGGTTCCTGACACTCTCATAGACCTTGTTATTTCCTAAGTGACTAAAACAATAAGAATATATTTTGTTAAAATATTTGTCCTTTTGCTCTTGGTTCATGAAGCAGCTTCAGAGCAGCTTCAGCATAGTAAAGATTGAAGACAGTCTTTTGTTGTAATGTCGGAGTGTGTTAGGCCTCAAAAGCAGACCCTCAGAAAACACAGTCTCACGCTTTTCTTTTGCCTTCCTTTCACCTTTTTCTTTTTTGCCCTAAGACGAGCCATAGAAACTAAAAATATACTCATCTCCCCTCACCTTTCTGTCTTACAGCTGATCATAAAGAAATTATCTGACCTACCTTGTCTGATTGTCGGTCTTAAACTCCAATTTCAGAAGAGGTCCTGACCCATACCCTGGAGGACACCATGCTGCACAGAGAGAACAATAAGAATCTGAACAGACAAGCCTTGCTGGTTTCCCCACTCAGTCTTTTAGTATTAGGTTATACTCTTCCTGTCCAATCATATTTCTACACATCTGTCCATGCTTCAATCATGCCTATCCAATGAAGTCTCTGTAAAAGGCCCAAGAGGACAGGATATAGAGAGCTTCTAAGCAGCTGAATTCACGGAGGCTTGTGGGAAGGTGCATAAGAACTCATCCATGTGTCAGGAGAGTGCTGTACCCCAACTGCATGGGAACAGAAGCCCTTGCAGTGCAGACCTTCCAGAACTTACCCTATGTACCTCTTCATACGGCTGTTTAGTTGTGTCCTTTAAAATATCCTTTCTTATAAACCAATAAACATAAATGTTTTCCTGAGTTTTGTGAGCTGATCTAGCAAATCAAGCCTAAAGAAAAGGTCATGACAACTGAACTTGATGCCAATCAGTCAGTAGTTCCAGGGACCTGGACTTTTGACTAGCATCTGAAGTGGGGGCACTGTTGTGGGACTGACTCCTCAACCTGTGGATCGGATGCTATCTCCAGATAGATAGCATCAGAATAGGATTGAATTAAAAGACACCTAGCTGGTGTTTGCTGCAGAATTTATTTCTCACTTTTTGGTGAGGAGAAATCCCCACACATTTGATCACAGAAGTCTTCTGTGTTGATCATTGTGGTGTGAAAGCAGAAGAAAACAGGGATTTTTTTCCTACAAAGCTGAGGTGTCCTGCATGCTACTGGTGCATTCAGCCATCAGGCCTACTCATTCACATCACATGGCCATGTCCAGCTGGTGATGATGGTGCCTGGATTTCCCAAGCATATTCCTGTTAATTGTCCTGTCCTCCCTCCTTCCTTTCCCCTTCTCTCCCTCAGGTCCCTGACCCCACTGGGCTGAACTCTGGATTGAGAGCTCTGAGTGCCAGCCTGCCTGGTGCTCTGTGGATTTGGTCGTGTATGTGGTCTCTCTCATGGACTCTGGCAGTTGCCCTTTCTTGGATCCTCCCAATGCCCTTCATGAGCTGAGGGTGTCCTATCTGCTTTCCTTCCCTGCCACGTGGTCAGTCTGACTGCATTAGTCTGTTCTTGTGCTGCTATAAAGAACTAGCAGAGACTGGGTAATTTATAAAGGAAAGAGGTTTCATTGACACAAAGTTTCACAGGGCTGGAGAGGCCTAAGAGAACTTGCAATCATGTTAGAAGGGGAAGCAAACATGTCCTTCTTCACATGGTGGCAGCAAAGAGAAATGCTGAGGAAAAGGGGGAAAAGACCCATATAAAACCATCAGATCTCATGAGAACTCACTCACTATCACAAGAACAGTTTGAGGGTAACCATTCCCATGATTAAATTACCTCTCACCATGTTCCTCCCACGACACAAGGGGATTATGGGAACTACAATTCAAGATGAGATTTGGGTGGGGTACAGCCAAACCATATCATTCTACCCCTGGCCCCTCCCAAATCTCATGTCCTCACATTTCAAAACATAATCAAGTCTTCCTGACAGTCTCCCAAAGTCTTAACTCATTCCAGCATTAATCCAAAACTACAAGTTCAAAATCTCATTTGAGACAAGGCAAGTCCCTTCTGCCAATGAGCCTGTAAAATCAAAAGCAAGTTAGTTACTTCTTAGGTACAATGGGGGTAAAGGCACTCCATAAAGACACCCATTCCACCTGGAGGAATTGGCCAAAACAAAGGCCCCATGCAAGTCCAAAATCCAATAGGTCAGTCATTAAACCTTAAAGTTCAAAAATGATCTCCTCTGATTCCATGTCTTACACCTGGGTCACACTGACACAAGAGGTGGGCTCCCATGGCTTTGGGTAGCTCTCCCCTGTGGCATTGCAGGGTATAGCTCCCCACCCAACTTCCTTCAAGGGCTAGTGTTGAGTGTCTGTGGTTTATTCAGGTGCACAGTGCAAGCTGTCATTGGATCTACCATTCTGGGGTCCGGAGGACCATAGCTCTCTTCTCACAGTTCCACCAGGAAATACTCCAGTGGGAATACTGTGTCACTGTGTGGAGGCTCTAACCCCACATATCCTTTCAACACTGCTTTAGCAGAGGTTTTCCATGAGGGACCTACCCCTGCATGAATCTTCTCCTGAACATCCAGGAGTTTCCATACATCCTCTGAAGTAGGCAGAGGTTGCCAAACCTCAATTCTTGACTTCTGTGCACCCGCAAGCTGAACACCACTGGAAAGCTGCCAAGGTTTGGTGTTTGCACCCTCCGAAGACATGGCCTGAGCTGTACCTTGGCTCCTTTTAGACATGGCTGGACAGGCTGGAACACAGAACACCCAGTCTCCAGGCTGTACAAAGCAGGGTGACCCTGACCCAGGAAACCATTTTTCCCTCCTCAGCCTCTGGACTTGTGATTGGAAGGTCTGCCGTGAAGATCTTTGGCATGCCCTGGAGACATTTTCCCCCATTGTCTTGGTGATTACATTTGGCTTCTTGTTACTTATGCAAATATCTGCAGTTGGCTTGAATTTCTCCCCAGAAAGATAGGTTTTACTTTTCCACTGCACTGTCAGGCTGCAAATGTTCCAAATTTTCATGCTCTTTACCTCTTGAGTGCTTTGCTGCTTAGAAATTTCTTCTGCTACATACTCTAAATCATCTCTCTCAAGTTCAAAGCTCCACAAACTTCTAGGGCAAGGGCAAAATGCCACCAGTCTCTCTGCTAAAGCATAGCAAGAGTCGCCTTTATTCCAGTTCCAACAAATTTCTTATCTCCATCTGAGACCACCTCAGCCTGGACTTCATTGTTCATATCTCTAACAGCATTTTGGTCAAAGTCATCCAACAAGTCTCTAGGAAGTTCCAAACTTTCCCACATCTTCCTGTCTCCCAAGCTCTCCCAAGTCTTGGGAGACCTCTCAAGACCTCCCACCTCTTCCTGTCTCCCAGATCTCCCAAGTCTCTAGGAAGTTTCAAACTCTCCCACATTTTCATGACTTCTTCTGAGCCCTCCAAACTGTTCCAACCTCTGCTTGTTACTCAGTTCCAAAATCACTTCCACAATTTTGGGTATCTTTACAGCAGCTTGCCACTACCTTGTACCAATTTACTGTATTAGTCCATTCTCACACTAATATAAATAACTGCCTGATACTGGGTAATTCATAGAGAATAGAGATTTAATTGACTCACAGTTTCACAGGGCTGGGGAGGCCTCAGGAAACGTCCAATCATGGTAGAAGAGAAAGCAAATATGTCCTTCTTCACATAGCAGCAGTAAGGAGAAGTGTCCAGCAAAAGGGGAGAAAGCCCCTTATAAAACCGTCAGATCTCATGAGAACTCTATCACTATCATGAGAACAGCAGCATGGGGTAACCATCCCCAAGATTCAATCACCTCCCACGGGTACCTCCCATGACACCTGTGGATTATGGGAACTACAATTCAATATGAGATTTGGGTGAGGACACAGCCAAACCATATCACTGACCAAATCCTTCTCAAAACAAAGATAAATGGAAATTTCATGTCAGAAGACATTTACTACACAGCGATTTCCACAGTCCTTCTTCATGTACCACTATGAAAGAGGCTATGGTTTTGACCACCTAGAAAATCTTATTTGTCTATAGGCTCAGTATTCAGTTTTTAAAAAGACTACATCAAAGGCTTGCTTCATTTCTGTTACATTACCTTTGAATTCTAGCACTCACTTTAGATTATTTCTTACAGTTTTCACCTCTTTGCTTACATTTCCCATCTATTCTTGTGTGATGTCTACTTCTTTTTATTAGACCTTAAACATATGAATCACTAATATTATTTTTCTTCTTTTTTTATTGTACTTTACGTTCTGGGTACAAGTGCAGATCATGCAGGATTGTTGCATAGGTACATACATGGCAAGGTTGTTTGCTGCCTTCATCTCCCCATCACCTATATCTGGTATTTCTCCTCTGGTTATTCCTCCCCAACCTTCCCACACCCTGCTGTCCCTCCCCTAGACCCCCACAAGCTGACTGCAGTATGTGTTGTTCCTCTCCCTGTGTCCACGTGTTCTCATTGTTCAACACCCACCTATGAGTGATAACATGTGGTATTTGGTTTTCTGTTCTTGTGTCAGTTTGCTGAGAATGAGGGATTCCAGATTCATCCACATCCCTACAAAGGACACGAACTCATCGTTTTTTATGTCTGCATAGTATTCCATGGTGTATATGTGCCACATTTTCTTTATCCAGTCTATCGTTGATGGACATTTGGGTTGGTTCCAGGTCTTTGCTATTGTAAAGAGTGCCACAATGAAAATACGTGTGCACGTGTCTTTATAATAGAACAATTTATAATTCTTTGGGTATATACCCAGTAATGGGATTGCTGGGTCAAATGGTATTTCTATTTCTAGGTCCTTGAGGAATCACCAAACTGTCTTCCACAATGGTTGCACTAATATTTTATATTCACATTTTATAATTAGAAAATCTGTGTCATACTTTGTTTTTCAAACTTGCTTTGTCTCTTCAGGCTGTTTTTCCTTTCATCATCCTGTGGAATTTTTTGTTTTGAAAACCTTAATATGATGTATTTGGTAATAGTAAACCAAGATAAAAGGCTTTTAGTGTGATACTTTCTATTACTTTGACTAGGTCTTGGACAGGGCTTAATGTTTGCTGTAGCTGTAGGTGCCAGAGCTTTCAATGCCCTGCAGTATTCTTTTTTGTGTCCCTCCGATTGTCTTTGGTTTTCCTAATAACTGCCAATTAAATTAAGCCTCTGTCTTCCAGCTCTTCATCCATTGTAATCCACAGCTGATGTGGTTGTAAGGTATCAGGGAAATATTTAAAACCATCTTTGTAAATGTTATAAAATTAATCAGGGAAGAAGAAAGGAGGAGAAATGAAAACAAACAAAGCTTTCAGCACACTCAGCATTAACAATTAGGTTAGCTTGCTCTGACCCACTCCTTAAAGTCATTTGCCTCTTTGCCTCAAAATCACACAGACCTTATAATCAGATTATAGGTCCCCATAATTGCTCTATAGAGAGCAACTTAAACATTCTGAAACGTTAAGCTTTCCTTTTGAGATATTCTTTCCAATCCTGCATACCAGTGAGACCTACTGGTTTTAGCTAGTCTGAAGGACCTTTGGAGGAGCTGACTCACCAAAGAATTCAGTTTCCACATCCTGATGACTTCATCCCTCTTACCCCAACCAATCAATGACTCCAACTTTCCAGCCCCTTGCCTTCCATGATCCTCTTAAAGATCCCATTTCAGAACTCCTTGGGGAGATGGATTTGGGGATCTCCTTCCATCTCCTTACTCAGGGCCTTGTGATAATCAAAATCTTTCTCCACTGAAAACTTTGCTTAGTCTTAGTATATTTGATTGTTACTGCTCAGTGAGCATATAAACCCGTTGCTCCTAAAACAGGGTCATTCCATAATGTTATGACTGAATTGCAGAAATTATTGAATATGTATCTCTCAGTTGTGACCTTCATGAGTGTTTCACCGGAAGTATGGTTTCTTTGCACCCTTTCCCCCAGCTCCTTTTGCTAGCTCCTGTGTTCCTGAGCAAAGGATGAGTTTCAAATCAGGTAGCTCCAGAACCAAAATAGGTTCGGAGCAACTCTGGGGTTGCCACATGGTGAGATAACATTTGTGTACTGGTAAAGGATAGTAATATACAGAAAAAAAGAAATGAGGTACAGAAACAACTGGATTGGTCACAGCTGGGCATTTGCCTTATTTGAACTTGCTTTGAACAGTTGGCTGCCTATCGTTGGCTGAGACTCAGTTGCTTGTTACAACATAGATTACAATCTGTTTATATTTCAGGTTAGGTTATACTTCGCTATGTTTAGAGGAATCTTTAGGTCAAACTTCAAATATGTACAAGGGAAGCTTTAGACAAAACTCAATTTGACATCCTTTCAGAAAGACAAGAAAGCTAGAAGTTTGGAGTGGGAGGAATACCATTCCCCAAGCTGGGATGAAGCTGTGGCAAAGCCTTTTACTGCTGAAGAAAACATTTGTTATGGAGAAGGCTCTGAGTGTTTTTCACAATGGTTATTTTTCTCCTTATCCTGCCTAGATGAATGGGAGAAGCTTGCTCAGATCTTCACAGTGAGAACTGGCTAATGTTCCTGTAGGTAAAGCACTCAACAGTTTGCCTCCCAAGACTGAGGCTGCCAAGTAGTTTATCACTCTCATGGTACTCCACATTCATCATCTAAAATTTAATTAAATTGCCATTCAAAGGTTTGTTATTTTTTTAACCAGGTAACAGACCTAGAATAATCTACTTCTGATAAGTATATCATAACTTTGCCTCTTTGCACCTGACTGTCTAGATTTTGGGTGGTAATTTGCCCTGTAACATCAATTCCTTAGTATGTGTGAGAAAAAAATTGGTTTTCAGTTTGCCAAGCATATTTTTATGGTAAGAATGACAGTGTCAAGGTTCAACACCTTTACAGTCAGGGCTGAAGTTAGAAGCCCTGTATTAATTTTTTAGTTATCGTTTTATATTATGTATACCTGGTAGAGTAGGCAGATAGCCAGAAATAAATAGCCAAGGGAGCCCCTGGTAAAAGAATTCCTGGAGACACTGCCCACTGACAGTCTGAAAAAAATAAAAATAAAAATAAAACCAATATAGGCTACACCTGGCCTTGTGGTTGGGTTCTTCCATCCCAGCAAGGATCTTACCAGGCCCTAACTGGAGACAACAATGGTAGGGACTTTTCCTACTGAGGATCATGCACACTCCTCCCATAACACACCCTGGAGTAGCCTTTTGCTATTAAAATAGTAAAAAACACACCCGGGGTGGAGATTTTAAATGCTAATGAGATATGACACATGGGAACTCGTATGCACAACTACAGAGCATGTGTCGTCAAGGGGACCACCTAAAACATGATTGCAAGTAACATTTCCTCATGCCCCTTCATGAATAATCATGTAAGATTCTCATAAAGAGAGTCCCCCAGCACTAGTTGCTGCTGGTTCATTCTCTCTTTCGAGCAGCCTACCCTGACTTGTCTTCCAGGGTGTACTGTCTCTTTAAATAGACACACTGCTACTGCTCTTTTTCCAGTGAGACCAGCCTAGAGCTATTTTACAGTCAGCGTGCTCCTCTCTTGAAGTTTACTTTTATCTCCTTAATAAATCTTTTGTTTACATTACTAATTATTAATTTGCTTACAAGAATAATCTCTTGGCCAAATTCTTTCTCCCAAGTTAGACAAGAACTGAGGATTCCTGTACTTCCCAGGAAAATACCTACCGTATCAAGATTATTCCAATTATTCGTTTTCTTTTACTAGACTGTGCATTTTCATTGTATCTCAATAACTGTTGACTACTATATAAATGAGCCAAAGGTGGCCTCTACATATTGGCCTAAATTGATCCCCATGGCCTTTTTCACAGCAAGCTCTTCACAGCAAGTTAGGGCCGTTAGCCCAAAGCCCATTAGTGCTAAACTCAAATTCTTATGCATCCAATTGCTGTAAATATAGCCCAAATAAACATATTTTAACCATTTAGAACCTATTTTGCATACTCCACAAAAAATGCACCAATATCTACTGACCATAGATAATCTGCAGCTGTAAAAGACATCCAAGCTGCTGTTGCCCTCTGTAACTCTCCTCTTGCTCAGAGATACCAACCTAGCTATAGAGTAACATCTCCTAGACATACAAGCCACCTCACCAATTTCTTCTTGCCTGGAAGGTTACTTGCCTTATGTCTTCCCAAGATGACTCTCTCCCCTCATGCAACCCTGTCCAGGTGCTTCCCAATAAAACTGACTGTATGTTACTGCATCTCTTAGTCCTGCCCCTTCCTGATAAACTCTCAAATCCTTAAACTAAACACAGTAATCAAAGGTAACAAAGCTTTTTCTCTTACACATTCTTCAAGAAGTTTTTTATTTTAGTTTTGACATGTATGCTTATGATCCATGTAGAGTTGCATTTTTCTATGAAGCAAGGTATGGATTGAAGTTTATTCTTTGCATATTGATATCCACTCATTCCAGACATAATTGTTCTATTGTTTCTCCTTTAATTTTCCTTTGTATTTTGTATCAATACTGAACTCTCTATAAATACATATATGTGTGGGGATATTTCCAGACTCTCTTTAGTTCCGTTGATATATTTCTATTGTTATGATAATGCAACACTCTTCTGATTATTGTCACTTTATAATAGGCCTTGAAATTAAGTAATGTAACCCCTGCAACTTTTGTTGTTTTTTTTAAAAGTTATTTTGGCTACTCTAAGTTCTTTGGGCTTACATATGAATGTGAACATTAGTCTGTCAATTTCTATTTTTAAAAAGTCTTTCAGGTTTTCAATATGGATTTTATTGAATATATCAGTGATTTTGGAAAGAACGTATATCTTAACAATATTAAGTCTTCTAACTCATTAATAAGGTACCTATCTCCATTAATTTAGGAGATAAATATCCAAATAAATTAGACATTTATCCTTCATTAATTTATCACTGCAATATTTTGTAGTTTTTGGTGTACAGATCTTCTACATATTTTGTCGTAGTTATCTCTAAGTATTTTACATTTCCTAGTGCTACTTTTATTTTATTTTATTTTTTGAGGTGGAGTTTCACTCTTGTTGCCCAGGCTGGAATGCAATGGCAAAGTCCCAGCTCACTGAAACTTCCACCTGCCAGGTTCAGGCAGTTCTTGTGCCTCAACCTGCCATGTAGCTGGTATTACAGTAACATACCATGCCCAGCTAATCTTTGTATTTTTAGTAGAGACAGGGTTTCACCATGCTGACCAGGCTGGTCTCAAACTCTTGACTTCAAGTGACCTGCCTGCCTTGGCCTTCCAACGTGCTGGGATTGCAGGTGTGAGCCTTCACGCCTGGCCTAGTGCTACTTTTAACTCATACTGTTTTTAATATCAATTTCCAAATTTTTACAGCTAGTATATAAAATAGAATTTTTTGTATTGATATTTTATCTTGTGACCATGCTAAATTCAATTATTAGTTCTAGAAGCACTTTTATTTTAGATTTGTACAAGTTTCTGCATAGACTAAAGACAACTTTACTTTTCCCTTTCAAATTTGGAGGTCTTCTTCTTTGTTCATTGCACTGAGCAACAAGTATAATGCTGAACAACCACCCCACCTCTGTGAACTCAAACGTCTTAGGTTGTAGTTTCCTGCATGCAAACACCAGCACAACTCCTGGCAAATGAATATCTCCCTCATCTCTCCTGTTAAAACCCAAGTCTGGTACTACACAGACCGAGATGAACACAATGCCCACAGTTGAAACAAGACTAATAAGAGACTCAGTAGAACAAGGCTATTAACAGCGTGAAAATCTGACAGCCTAAAGGCAGTGATTTCAGATTGGAAAACAAAAAAACTGAAGGGGCCTCTGTGGACACTAGGAAAAGAAGCTGGGATGGAAATTTTCCCTGATAGTAACCAAGAAGTGAGTGGTCTTCAAGTTACATAGGATAAATTTTTAGGAGGGAAGTGGGATGATTCACATCTCTGCATACACCTAAATGTGGCCATATTACCTCAGAGGGATTTTTGGAAAGATGTACAAAAATTAGATAATTGTGAAGGGTAGGAGAGAATGGAGTAAGCCACTGAATGAGGTGGCCATGGTGGGAGGCTTGGATGGGACATCCTCTCACTGCTATGTGACCCAGCAGAATTTAATGTGGGGAGATGAAGAGGGTGGCACGTTAGTTTGGATGGCTCTATAGTGTTGCTAATGAAATGCTACCTTTCTCCAACCAGAGCATCTTGGCCTCCTCACTGCAACGCCTCCCCCACCATCTCCACAGAGGTGTCAGGTTGGTGTTTTGTACATCTAAGCCTTCCAGAGCCAACATTGGCTGGGTAGTGGCTTTCTGGCCAATCAAAGCTCAGAGATGTGGTTTGTCATTGTCCTGGGAAGGGTATATATTTGGAGGCCAAGTGGCCTGGAGTAGACCATTGAGAGACAAGGACAAGGTGAAGATGCCCAGGAAACCCTGAGCCTCCAGGCCAGTTGTGGGACGACCATCTGCCAACACCAAAGAGGCAAGGAAGAGGAAGGCCCCTCTCAACCGAAGTCTGAAAGCCCTATCAAGGCGAGTGACCCACCCAAGCGCCTCCTCATCTTCCCCTTGACTTCTCCCTGTCAAGACTCCTGCTGTATCCTGGTCTGACACAAGCCCCTACCCCAGCCTGTACCCCTCCTCATAAAGACCCTGTTCCTACCCCTCCTTCATCCACTTCCCCAAAACCAATTGCATAATATGATTTAAATTCAATTTTTATTTTTAGATAATTGTAGACCCACATGCAGGTGTAAGAAATAATACAGATAGATCCTGTGTACCCGTTAGTTACCTTCCTCTAATGATAACATCTTGCAAAACTATACTACAGTATCACGACTAGGATGTTAACGTGATACAGTCAAGACACAGAACAGTCACCACAAGGCTCCCTCGTGTTGCCCTTTTATAGCCACAACCACTTTCCTCCTACACCACCTCCTCCTCATCCCCTAGAAACACCACTCATATGTTCTCTATTTTTATAATTTTATCATTTCAAGAATGCTATATTATGTCAGCTTTTGGTATTGGCTTTTTAAAAATTTGGCATAATTATCTGGCGATTCATCCAGCTTATTGTGTATAAGAAAAGTCTATTTCTTCTCATTGCTGAGTAGTGTTCCAAGGGATGTGGATGAACCACAGTTTTGTTTTGCTGTTTTGTTTTGTTTGATTTTGTTTCTTTTTGAGATGGGGTTTTGCTCTTTCACCCAGGCTGGAGTGAAGTGGCTTGATCTCGGCTCACTGAAACCTCCACCCCCACCCGCCAGGTTCAACCGATTCTCCTGCCTCAGCCTCCAAAGTAGCTGGGATTGGAGGCATACCTGCCACCACACCTGGCTAATTTTTGCATTTTAGTAGAGATGGGGTTTTGTCATATTGACCAGACTGTTCTCGAACTCCTGACCTCAGGTCATCCACCTGCCTCGGCCTCCCAAAGTGCTAGGATTACATGTGTGAGCAATCATGCTCGGCCAGCAGTTGTCTTTTAAACCATTAGTCTATTGAGGGACATCTGGGCTGTTTCCAGTGTTTGCTTGTTAATAAATCTGTAGTGAACAGCCTTGTACAGGATTTTGTGTGACTATAAGTTGTTAGTTCTCTGAAATAAATACCCAGAAGTGTGATTGCTGGGTTGTATGGTAGTTGTATATTTAGTTCTAGTTTCCCCCCCCATTTATTTATTTTATTGCATTTTAGGTTTTGGGGTACATGTGAAGAACATGCAAGATTGTTGCTTAGGTACACACGTGGCAGTGTGATTTGCTACCTTCTTCCTCATCACCTACATCTGGCATCTCTCCCCTTGCTATCTCTCCCCAACTCCCCACCCCCCACCGTCCCTCTCCTATTTCCCTAGACTTTATTATTGGAAAAAATTTGGGTTGGCAGAAAATTGAGCAGATAGTAGGATTCCCATATACTCTCTTTGTCCCCTGTACAAAGTTTTCTCTATTATTATCCTCTGCTAGTGTGCTATATTTGTCACAATTAATGAGCTAATATCAGTATTGAGACATTGTTTTTAACTAAAGTCCATAGTTTACATGAAAGTTCACGCTTTGTGTTGCAAGGTTCTTTAGGTTTTGACAAATGCATAATATTGTGTATCCACCATTACAGTTTGACCACCCAATGAATAGTTGTGCTTCACGTATTTATCCCTCCCTTGTTGCCTCCAAAACTCTGGTAATCACTGATCTTTGTCATTGTCTCTCCAGTTTGCCTTTTCCAGAATGTCATGCAGTTGGTATCACACAGTATTTAGCCCTTTCAGACTAGCTTCTTCACTAGGTTCATCCATGTTTTTTTGTTGTTGTTTGGTTGTTTGTTTTATTGTTGTTATTTACAGACAGTGTCTTGCTCTGTCACCCAGGTTGGAGTGCAGTGGTACCATCATAGCTCACAGTAACCTTGAACTCCTGGGCTCACAAAATCCTCTTGCCTCAGCTTCCTGAGTAGCTGTGACTACAGGCATGCAACACTACACTCAGCTATTTTCTTAATTTTTTGTACAGACAGGGTCTCAGTACATTTCTCAGGCTGGTCTTGAAATCCTGGCCACAAATGATCCTTCCAACTCTGTATCCCAAAATGCTGGGATTCCAGGTGTGACTCATCATACCTGACCTCATTTATTTTTATTGATAACATTTCATTGTCTCGAAGTACCACTGTTCGTTAATTCGTTCACCTATTGAGGACCTCTTGGTTGCTTCCAGTTTTTGGCAATTATGAATAAAGAAATTTCAACTAAAGGAAAAGGCTTGCTCACAAGTAGAGACAGAATCCAGACAAAAATCTAGTCTACTAGTTCATGCAGCTTCAGAGGCAAAAAGGAAATGTGGTTTGTGGACAAGTTACTGTTGGAAGGATGATGGTTGTTGATGGCAGCTGCAAGGTACACAAGTCCATTCTGTGATAACAGCTCAGATGAATGAATCAATTTGTTAGCTTCCAGCTGTAGATGCTGAGCCACAGTTTATATACCCCCACCCACCTGCTGCTCAGAGCTCTTTTGTAAAGCTGCTGGCTCCAGGCACGTACCTCATGCTTCTGGGTGGGGAGGCCCTCCAAGGCTGGCTACACTGGGGTCCTGAGTTGGCCTGAGCTTGTGGAGGACCAGGGAGTCTATACCAGGCAGAGGCTTAATATAACCTTTCAAAATTAAACAAAAAAAAATCTTTTATTGGAGATTCCTGGTTTCTGGTCTGGCATATAAGGAGCTTAGAAGTCATCACCATCATCCTCACAACAAGAAAATAAACTGAGCAAACTAGAAATCAATAACCCTTCTCAGATTCATCAGAGAACTAAGGTCACCGGGCAAACCACTGCTCCCCAAAATTGGAGAGACAGACAGGCGGATACAGAGAATCACAGCTAACTGGAGCAGAAACCCAGAAACAGAAACCACCTTTGGAGCCAGTAATGGGGTAGAAAACTTGAATGGTAATTGATGAACTGTTGGAGGCTCAGTGTGGACAACTTAGATAGTGCAATTGCTTGTTATATGGTAGTTTTATGTGTAAATTTTAAAGATATTTGGTTGCTTTTACTATTGAATTTTAAGAGTTTTGTTGTACATTCTGGGAACAAGTTACCAGAAACACGATTTTCAAATATTACTCACAGTCTGTGGCTTCTCGGTTTTTTTTTTTTTTTTTTTTTTTTTTTTTTTTTTTTTTTTTTTTTCTTTCTTTTTTTTTAGTTTTGTACATTCTGGGAACAAGTTACCAGAAACATGATTTTCAAATATTCTTGACAGCCTGTGGCTTCTTGTTTTTATTTTTTCTTTCTTTCTTTTTCAGATAGAGTCTTACTCTCATGCTCAGGCTGGAGTGCAGTGGTGCAGACACGGTTCACTGCAGCCTCAACCTCCCAGGCTCAATTGGTCCTCCCACCTCTGCCCCACAGGGAGCTGGGACCACAGGCGTGTCACAAGGCTAGGTTACTCTTTCTATTTTTAGTACAAAGGAGGTTGCACCGTGTTGCTCAGGTTGGTCTCAAATGCCTGGGCTCAAGTGATGTGAGGCAGATTAGCCTCTCAACTGCTGGGATTATAGACGTGAGCCACCAAACCTGGCCCATTTTCTTAGTCGTGACTTTTCGAGTAAAAAAAAGTTTTAAATTTTGATGAAGTAAAATTTATTTATTTATTTCAAAAACTGAGCTCTGGTTTTGTTAATAAAACTTTTCCTAAGTTAAGGTAATGAAGATTTTCTCCTATAAGTTAATTTTTATAAGGTCTGAGGTGCAAATTCATATTTTTGCAGGTGGATATTCAATTTTTCCAGTACTATTTGTTGAAAAGACTATCCTTTCCGCATGGAATTAACGTGTTAGCACCTTTGTTAAAAGTCAGTTGATCACAAAGAGATGTGGGCTTATTTATGGACTATTAATTCTGTTACATTGATATGTATGTCTGTCTACTCTTACACCAAAACCATACAGTCATGATTACTATATCTTGAAACAGCAAGTAAATGTTTTTCAACATTTTTCCAAAATGCTTGAGGCTATTCTGGATCTTTGCATTTTATTTTATTTATTTATTTATTTATTTGCATTTTTTTTTTTTTTTTTTTTTTTATAGTCAGTTGTGAAATCAGGTAATGCAAGTTCTTCAACTTTGTTTTTCTTTTTAAAGTTGTTTTGACTATTCTAGTTTGCATTTTAATATACATTTTAGAACTAGCTTTTCAAGTTTGACAAAACATCTGCTGGAAGTTTTGTAGGTATTGTGTAGAATCCACAGACCAATTTGGAAAGGACTGACGTCGTAACAATATTGCCTCTCCTGACTTATGAACACAGTGCACCTCTCTCATTTAGATTTCCTTATACTCTTCTCAGGAATGTTGTTTAGCTTCCAGGGTATAAGCTGTGCACTAATTTTGTTAGGTTTCTTCCTAAGTATTTTATTCCTAATGCAATTATTTTCTTAATTTCACTTTGAGATTATTCATTGTTAGTATATATACATATATATGTTATATTTTATATTAATCTTGTGTCCTGTGAACTTGCTAAACTCATTTAATAGTTCTAATGCTTTTTGGTGGGTTTGTTAGAATTTTCCACATACAGGATCATGTCTATGCACAATTTTAAAATCAATTGCACCTTTTCCTTCTAAGTTGTGTTAGCATTAGCAATTCAGACTTCACTGACTGTACTCACTCCTGCATGACATGGGGTCTCTATCCTTTTGTTCGCATGATTCAATTACGTGTTGTTGGTGGTGGTGGGGGTGGTGGGTTTTTTTTGTTTTTTTTTTTTTTTTTTCCTTTTCTGAAGGGCCAAGTCCTGTAAGGAATGCTTAATATTCTAATAATGAAAGGAAGATTGTCATTCACATAATATAGATACATGTTTTTTTTCTGGAGCTGCCGCATGTGTGTTCATGAATTGTGCTGTGGTAAAATTTACACTTTCTCACCTAGCCCAGACCTCCTGGGAAGCCGTGGGAGGTCAGGGCCCACAACATCACCTGTCATCAGTGAATTCTGTAATTGGTGATATGCAGATGCTGTCTACAGGGTCTCTGTTTCTCGCAATCCCACCCCAGACTGGAAGCTTTGGGCCACCTGCCCCTTTGACTCTGGAAGTGGCACTTAAATTCAAAAGCAAGACGGTCAACAATGATTGTAATAAGCAGGAAAGTTGAGTGGCAGCCACGGAATCTGATCTGCCGAGAGGAGTAGACTCTGTTAACAGAACACAGTGCTTTTAGGGCCAAGATAGATGAACAGACAACAAGCATGTTGCTTAACTTAAATAGGCACAGGAAATCAAGGCTGAATGAGCAGGAGGCTGGGGTAAACTGCTCCAGTAAAATCTCAATCCATTCCCCAATTTCCAGACCTGAGCCAATTCTCAGACACAGAATTTATTAACTGAAGATACTATAATGGTAGAGTCCTAGTGAGGAAACCCCCTACAATACTATTGCAAGTTGATACAATAATGGTTTTCCAAACCCAGTTCCCAAAGGAACCTATGTCTATTCACCTTAGTAACTGAATATGGGAAAGTTGGAAAACACTCAAACATTTCAAGGACTGCTGGACACAGAATCTGCACGGACACTGACACCTAAGACCTGAAGCTTCATCATTGCCCTCTGTTAGTGTGGAAGCAAATGTGGGCCAGGAATAAATGGAATTCTTGCCTGGGTCTGACCCAGAGTGCCCATTTCTCCAGTTTCCAAAGGTAAGATTGAAGCAGACTTACTTGATAATGGGCACAAACTCTTGATTGGGTCCGTGGCTGTTAATAGAAGAGCTAGCAGAGTAGAGAAGGCCAAGTGCACTTCCTGCACCTTGGCCGTGATAGTAAGTAAAAAACAATATTGCATCTCGAGGGATGGAAAATATTAATGACATCCTTAATACCTAAATAATGCAGGGGGGGTGATCCCCATCATACCTTAATTTAAGATGGCAGTCTGGCTCCTACAAAAACCTGATAGGTCATTGAGACTACTGCAACTTTGGACTGCCGCAAGCTCAATGGCAAGAGCCTGAAGATATTTGTTGTCTTCACTAGACCAGATCGCTACAACCTCAGGCACATGGCATGTAGCCGTTGATCATCACGAGCTAGGTTCAGTCAGGCCCACAAAGTCAGATGATTCCAAAAGTAATCCGTGATAAGATAGAAGTAGTATCACCGGGGTCAGATACCAGCATGGCCATACTTTACAAATAAGTGACCTAAACCCCAGTGCCATCTGCCAATGTTGTGTCTGTGTCTCTCCTTCGGCTCATCATCTATTTCTACAGATTAATGGACCAGGAAATTCTCTTATGACCAGCTGCTGGAGGAGTAGAAATGCTGAGCTTACATAGCAGATGGTTTGGCTGGATTTAGAGTGCAAACTGATAATGAACTTCCGTAGTAATACTATCTCAGTCAAGTGTGGTCAAGATATACAATGATGAGCAGAAATCCCCAGTTGGCAGAGCTTCGAATCGTGCATGTAATGATCCACTTCATATCCAAAAAAAGAAGTGACCCAAAACTAAGAATAGACTTATAGACAGTGAAAAAGGTATTGGACAGCTGCTCAGGGACTTAGAACGAGAAATCGTGACAGATTGCAATAAGCAGGATTGGGGAAGAGGTTTACTGATGGACCTGTGAGAAGGAGCACTATATGTGAAGATATTTGTATCACCTCTTAAGGCTCAAGTCAGCATGCACCATGAAAGAGACACTAAAGGCCTAATCAAGACAAAATGACCCAACAAGTTGATATTAGCCAGCCTCAGTCCCTGGCCACATTAATGCTACACAAGGGCCTTATGTGTGGAACAGCCATGGTGGAAGAAGTGGATGCTACGTGTGTGTTCAACAGCATGGGTCCCCATCCACCCAGCCATATCCAGCTATTTTTGCCAAATGTTTAAACTGCCAGCAACAGGGGTCAGTGCTGAATTCCCAGTATGATACCATTCCTTAAGGAGACTTATCAGCCACTTGCGGCTTGTTGATTGCATCCAGCAACTTCCATTCTGGGAGGAACAGAGATTCATCTTTACTGGAATTTGAACACAGCCTGCTCACATTTCCTTGTCTGGCACCACTAACAGAGGTCTTAAAGAATGTTGGATACACCGAGCCAGGATATTTCATATGATCAGCTGGGACCAAGGGACCACAGATAGCAATGGAGGTGCTCAGTGGGCACATGACCATGGGATCTAAAGTTATTATCTCATCCTGCACCACCCAAAAGCCACTGGTCTTCTGGAACAATGGAATGGCTTCTTCACAGTGCAGATAAGGTGCGAATTTGGAGATGACAGCCTATGAGGATGGGGTGTTATTCTCTTCTGTCCTATATACACTCTAAATCTATTATCATTCTCTTCCACCAATAGGTAGAATACATGATTGAGATATCAAAATGTGGAGTGACCTCACTTACTGTCACTCCCAGTGACCTATATGGGAATCTGTGCTTTCTGCCACATAGTTTAGGTTCTGTAGTTCTAGACCTCTGCTTTCCAATAAGGTGTCGCTAGCCATATTTAGCTATTTGCACATAAGTTTAAGTTATCTAAAATTAAATTTAAAGTACAGATCCTCAGTCACACTAATCAAATTTGTAAACTCAATGGTCACAGGTGGCTACTGGTTACCATATTGGACAGTGCTGGCTAGATATATTGGTTCCCAAAGTAAGATTACTTCCACCAGGAAAAAACCATTTAGTGAGACTCTTTCCATTAAACTTTAAGCTATGGCTCCCATCTGGGCACTTTAAGCTTCTCATGCTATAGGACCAGCAAGCATAAAAAGGAGTTGCCATGCTTGCAGGGGTATTGGCCCTGATCATCAGCGGCCCCAAAGGGTGCAACGGAAACCCAGGAATTTCTGGAGTCAGCTTTCTGTGGGGTGTTTCTTCTTTTGAAGGCCTCCACCCCTGCCCAGGGCCTTCAAGGTACAGAATCTGGCGTCTCACATAGAGGGGAGCAAATGTGTGTTCCTTAAGTCTCTGGGTGTGTTCTCAGAATCTGAGACTGGAACCCAAAGCTCTCGAGTCTCCTTCTGTGGAATCTGCCTCACATAGCTTCCTCGGCCCCAGCTTCTTGCCTGGCACCCCCTGAGGATCCGGCGCCAGTTCCCCATCTCTGTCACTCCTCTCCTCACCTGACCAGTCCCTGCCACATGGCTAAAGGAAGGGGAAGAGACTGCTTGATCTCAGACGGAGGGTGAGTAGTGTGCTCTTCCCATGTGGGTCATGTCATTCTTGCACACCCCCAAACTCCTGCACTGCCCCCCTAACCTCTCCCTGGAGGGATCTTGCACGCTCCATAGTCCCACCTGCTATGCTCCCAAACCCCAGTGTGCACCTCCAGAACGTGTCTGCAAGGGCCCAGGGCCCCAACATGCTATTCCTTCTTCCCCCACTTGGCATAAAATCTATCTTGGAGGACTCTAGGAATACCAGTATGATTTTTGTAGAACGTCCCTCAGTTTGAGTGGGTCTAATGTCTTCTCACGATTAGAAGGGGATGCATGATTATGTGTTATTAGGAAGAACACCACGGAAGTAGAAAGCCCTTTTTCTAGTAAATACAGTATCTCCAGCACTTAGGTCAGTGCCTGGAGCCTATGAGGGGCTGGATAAATATTGAATGAGTGAGTAAATGAAATAACGTTAGGTTGCATCTTGGAAAATGGGTAATGATTCTTCAGATAACTTTGAGCAGCAAGTAACAGTGTGTACAAAGGCAGGGATGGCACCTGTCTTCTGGCATTGGGGAGAAATAATTATGGAGCATTTTCCAGATGAATGCAACCTTGCAAACCGTGTTGGTCACCCTTCCTAGTTTCTCCAGGGAAGTATCACCAAAGTCATTGGTGAATAGGGGACTTCTCTCTAGAGCTTCTCCAGGAATCAATGGGAATGTGCTACTTGAACTGGATGTTACATAAATCCCTTTAAGGCCCAGCTGAAACCCGGGGACAGGTGAGACCTGACATTGGCTGCTTGCAGACCCAAATGACCAGAAAGAGGAGCAGGGAATTGGGACAAGGGGCACAGCTGCCCACTGGCAAGAAAGAGTGTTCAGATAGCCACTGGTGTTTGTAGTCCTGCCATGCTGACTTCCCCAGGATGCCAGAAGCATAGACCAAGCGCTGGAACAGCAGGTCTCTGGAGTCCCTAGAACTCAGTTCCATGACTCAACAATAAGAGGATGTTGTGATGCATTTAAACTTTGATTGTTGGGTGATTGGGAGCATTGAAAACGCCAGGAGGCTTCAATACAGAGAGGCTGAGAATACCAGGACCATGGAGGTATAGTTCTTCACTCATCCCACAATGGAGTACTGAGAATATACTGTTTGCCAGGCACTGCTCTAAGCTCTGAGGATACAGCACTGAATAAATTCCCTGCTTCTATGGAGCTCTTATTCTAGTGGGAGGGGAGGGGCGGGCACACGATGAACTGTGGAACAAAGTTAAAGGTGCAGTATATTTTATGGAAACAAGCACTATAGAAACAAATTGAATCTAGAGAGCAAAATAAGGAGTGTTGGCAATGAGGTGGAAGGGGGGATTGCAGTTTTTACAGGGGTATTCATAGAAGGCCTCACAGAAAAGATTTTGGAGAGAGAACCGGGAATGTGTGGGAAGGAGTGCTAACAGTATTGTAAGAGCAAGTGTCTAGAACAGAACAAAGACATGCAGTAGCCCAGGGCTTTGGAACAGAGAGTAGAATGCAGGGTCTAGAGAGACTGGTCTGGTAAGCCAGGTAAAGGGTATTGCCTGATCCTCTGAGCCACGAGCTGCTTCAGAGGCAGGTCAGCTGCACTGTACCATGAACTGGCTTATTGGACCCAGGTTTCCATTCCAGGTTACTGACTTGACCTGGTGATATGATTTGGCTCTGTGTCTCCATCCAAATCTCATCTTGAATTGTACTCCCATAATGCCCAGGTGTTATGGGAGGGACTGGTGGGAGATAATTGAATCATGGGAGCAGTTTTTTCCATACTGTTCTTACGGTAGTGAATAAGTCTCATGAGATCTGATGGTTTCCACTTTTGTGTCTTCCTGATTCTCTCTTTGCCTGCTGTCATCCATGTAAGACGTGATTTGCTCCTCCTTGCCTTCCACCATGACTGTGAGGCTACCCCAGCCACCTGGAACTGTATGTCCAATTAAACCTCTTTCTTTTGTAAATTGCCCAGGTTCCGGTATGTCTTTATGAGCAGCGTGAAAGTTGACTAATACACCTGGGGATTGGGTACAGAATGCAGGTCTAGGTGTCCAGAAACCTTTCTCTTGGGATAAAGGGTATGGAAGGCACCATTGGCATGGAATGGGCAAGGCTGCTGGCCGTGACACTGCTGCAGTGTGCAGGACAATGGTGCTTGTGTAAAGACAGAGTGCAGAACAAAGCAGAAGGCTCTCTGGTGACACCTAGTGCTCATTCCAGAGTAGACCCAGTGTCTTCAATGTGGGACTAAACATCATAATCCAGGACTGGATTTCCTATCATTCAAAGTTCACCTCAGTGGGAGGCCAGGAGCAGGTTCGACTTTTGTTGTTGTTGTTGTTGTTGTTGTTGTTGTTGGGGAGAAAAGGTACACATAGCAGCCTCTTTGTGCTTCCTACTGTACTCCAGCAGGAGGCATACAACTTCTGACTTTTCAACCCTTGATCATATTGGCTCTGATCAGTGGGCTTAGGTGGTGATAGCCTTGTTCCTGCATTGTAGAGTGCCTCATCAACCTTTCACCAAAGTTTCATCCATTGATTAGCACGGATTACATCAGTTGCATTGCTAAGGATTGCAAATGCTTGTTTTCTTTTCTCTATCATACTTTGCATTTTTCTCAGCTGGAATTCTCCAGTAAGGAAGTACTTTTCCTCATCAACCACAGTTATTGTGTCACCCTGAAATAAAATTGTTATAGGAAAAGCAGGATAAATGTTTTATTTTCTCCCTTGCAGAGCCAATTCTCAAAGTGAGGACTAGTTATTCTTGTTCCTTCCCATGGGGTCCAATGAGTCACTCTTTATTAATAATTGCTTTTATTTTAGAAAGTGTTTAGGTTTACAGAATTATTGCAGAGATAGTATAGAGAATTCTCACATACCTGACACTAAGTTTTCTCTATTACCATCCTCTTATATTAGCATTATACATTTGCCACAATTTACAAAAAAGAAGACAAAAACAAGGACTCTAGATGAGTCTGAAGCCTATAGAATCTATAGCTATAAGAAATAAAGCCTAACTCCTAGCCAAACGAACTAATCCTCACAGTAGAGACCTAATTGCCTCTGTTCCTATGACCTCACACAACATGTCGACTCTCAACAAAAGGATTGCAAGGGACACACACAAAAGAGTAAGAAAATACATGGTCAGAAGAGACAAGGCAATCAACAGATTGGACTCTAATATGACTCAGATATTGGGATTATGAGGCAGATAACTTAAAATAACTATTTTTAAAATGTTAAGAGGCTTTAATGGAAAAAGTAGGCAACATGGAAAACCAGATAGGTAATTCAGGAAGAGAACCATTGTACTCAGCAAAATCCAGCGTGTGGGAAACTGGACAGAACAAAAGGCAGGTCTTTATTTTCAACAAGTGAGTTTCAAAAAAAGATAAGGTGGGGGAATCTATAAATTACTTATGGTAGCTATTAAGAACATAAACACAATATATAGATCATATTTGCAAACTGATTCAAAGAAACTGCATTTTAACAGGAGTATATGGCCACCAGATACATGTGACAAACAAGTGACTATTTAATTATACTAATGACTTGCTTAAATGTTTAGGAACTTCATATGGAACCAAAAGAGATCCCACATAGCCAAGACAATCCTAAGCAAAAAGAACAAAGCCAGAGGCATCACACTACCTGATTTCAAACTATTCTACAAGGTTACAGTAATCAAAACAGCATGGTACTGGTACCAAAACAGAGATATAGACCAGTGGAACAGAACGGAGGCCCTGGAGGCAACACCACACGTCTACAATCATCTGATCTTTGTCAAACCTGACAAAAACAAGCAATGGGGAAAGGATTCCCTGTTTAATAAATGGTGTTTGGAAAACTGGCTAGCAGCGTGCAGAAAGCAGAAACTGGACCCATTCCTGACACCTTACACTAAAGTTAACTCCAGATGGATTAAAGATTTATAACACCATAAAAACTTAGAAGAAAACCTAGGCAAAACCATTCAGGACATAGGCATAGGCAAAGACTTCATGACTGAAACACCAAAAGCATTGACAACAAAAGCCAAAATAGACAAATGGGACCTAATTAACCTCCAGAGCTTCTGTACAGCAAAAGAAACAATCGTTAGAGTGAACCGGCAACCAACAGAACGAGAAAAAACTTTTGCAATCTACCCATCTGACAAAGGGTTAATATCCAGAATCTGCAAAGAACTAAAACAGATTTACAAGAAAAAAAAACAAACCCATCCAAAAGTGGGCGAAGGCTATGAACACACTTTTCAAAGGAAGACATATATGAGGTCAACAAACATATGAAAAAATGCTCATTGTCACTGATTATTAGAGAAATGCAAATCAAAACCACATTGAGATAACACCTCATGCCAGTTAGAATGGCAATCATTAAAAAATCTGGAGACAACAGATGCTGGAGAATATGTGGAGAAATAGGAACACTTTTACACTGTTGGTGGGAGTGTAAATTAGTTCAACCATTGTGAAAAACAGTGTGTCGCTTCCTCAAGGACCTAGAAATAGAAATTTCATTTGACCCAGCAATCTCATTACTGGGTATATACCCAAAGGATTATAAATCGTTCTATCATAAGGACACATGCACACGTATGTTCATAGCGGCACTGTTTACAATAGCAAAGACCTGGAATCAACCCAAGTGCCCATTGATGCTAGACTGGACAAGGAAAATGTTGCACATATACACCATGGAATACTATGCAGCCGTAAGAAATGATGAGTTTGTGTCCTTTGTAGGAACATGGATGAATCTGGAAACCATCATTCTCAGCAAGCTGACACAAGAACAGAAAATCAAACACCGCATGTTCTCACTCATAGGCAGGTGTTGAACAATGAGAACACATGGACACGGGGAGGGGAGCATCACATACTGGGGTCTGTTGGGGGTGGCAACGGAGGGATGGCGGGGGCTGGGAGGTCAGGGAGGGATAACATAGGGAGAACTGCCAGATGTAGGTGACAGGGGGATGGAGGCAGCAAACCACATTGCCATGTGTGTACCTATGCAACAATCCTGCATGATCTGCACATGTACCCCAGAACCTAAAGTACAATTAAAAAAAAAACCTTATAATTAAAAAAACATGTTTAGGAACGAAAATAATGTTGGTTTTATGTTTTATAAGAGAGGACTTATGTTTAGAAATGCACTCTGACTTATTTGGAGATGAAATCACATGGTGTCTTGGATTTGCTCCACATTATTTCAGTTTCTGCTAGGCACAGTAGGTTGGGGTATAGTTAGAACCAGATTGACCATGAATTGAAGATTATTGATACTGAATGTTTGGCATATTAGATTAATTATAATATTTACTGTTAGGTGTGTTTGAAAATTTTTGTAATGAAAAGATTTTTGAAATAAATATGGCATTTAATTTGAAATCCTAAGTGAAATAGATAATATTTTAGGAAAATAAGCACATGAACAAATTGATACAAAAAGAAATTCAAATCTTTAATCAAACAATAAAAAGTGAAACTAGTCTAAGCTCAAGCCATCCTCAGGCGTAGACAAGGCAGCTTAGGTGGCCAATTCTACATTATTATCAGGAATAACTCAAAGCTACCTTAAGTAAACTCTTCCAAAGCATACAAAAAGTTGGGCAATTATTCAAATCATTTTCCCAGGCTAACCATTCTTCATTCAAATACCAGAGGAGGACAGCACCATGAAAACACTCGAGCCATGCTCACTCATAAGATGCAAATATATTAATTAAATTAGTAGTATATTCAACATAGAAGTGAATTAACAAACATATGATTTAATATAAAACGATTTTCAGTTGTAATTTCTTACATTATCGAATTAAGATGAAAAAATTGATCACTTTAGCAGGCACAGAAAAGCTTCTGGAGGAAATTCTACACAAGTTAATGGTCAAAACTTTTAGCAAAATAAGGTTAGCAGGGAATTTTCTTTTCCTGAGATAAATGGACAACATACTTAAATATGAAATGGTAGAATTCTTGTCACGGACATATGCTATAACCTCTATCTTTGGAAATTACACTGTAACATAAGGTAAGAGATATGGATATCAGAAGAAATAAGTATGAATGTTGAACAGAAAGAATTAATATTTGGTATGACAATATGATTATTTAGAAAATTCAAAGAATGTTCACATGAAATAGTCAAATAACAGACTTCAGAAAAATAGTATACTGAAGGTTACTACAGTAAAATCAAAATCCTTGCAACCCAAAGAAATAACTATTCAGAACAAGTAATAGAAATACCCCATTTACAATGGCAACAAAATCCAGAAATTATCAAATAAGGCAGACAAACCACAGAAGATCTTTATGGAAACAACTATGCAAGTATTCATAGATTCAGGTCAAAAAGTTCCCAAATAAACAGAGCAGTATTCCATGTCCCTTAACAGGGAACAAACTAATGAAAGATGTCAATTCTCCTTTATTTAATATTTACAAATATAATGCTTTAAATTTAGCTGCCAAGATGAATGTCAGGCTTGGACTTCTGTTCTCCACTCTCAAAATGAACCCTGGAAAACTGTAGAAGGAAGAATAAAATAACAAACAAACAGTATAAACAACAAACCTAAACAGGAAAACATGAGAAAGCCCTGCGGGAGAATGAAGACTAGGTTTCACTGGTACCTTTAATCAAAGTGGCCAGAGTGGCAGGAAAGTTAGGGAAGGTCCACAGCTGGCATAGAAGGAAGATGACAGGATGTGTAGGAGGAAAGGTTTAAACATTTGCCCCTATTCCACTGAGAAAATGTCAGGTCACACCTGAGACCACAGGAGCCAGTAGCCTGGTTTGATTTAAGCAGTAACAACCCCAGTGTGTGCTAATAACCACTTAAAACCACATTAATAGGTGAAGATTGGCTTTTTAAAAACATTCACTTTAATTGAACATAAAGAATTGATTTAAAATAGAGTGTTGAGCATTAGAATGAAATGAGCATAATGAGGTTAAGTATGATTTCTGATGCTGAATGAAAATTTAAAAATCAAAATCACTGCACTGATGTTGATAAAAATGTTAGGTAACTCCAATGGCAGAACTCCCTAGATTTCCAGCTGCTGCTCAGCCTATTCAACGTAAAAATAAATATTTTAGGACAAAAGGTTTGCAATTCAACCTCTGGCTGGGGAAGAGCTGCCTTGGGAAGGTGTGCGTATTTTCCCAGAGGCCACTAAAATCACAGGTCCTGCAATCCCTCAAATAGTATCTGGCCTGGAATCCATAGCCATTCTCTGCAAGGGGTGCAGTTGGGCAAATGCTCAGAGGTGACAGAAACAGAGCATCTCCCACCTATCACTGCATCGAAAAGCCAGGGGCCAAGAGGAGAACCCTCCTGTGAGGACTGAGGGTCCATCCTTCCCGCATGGAGGGGCACAGAATGCAGTTCAGGCCCTCCTGTCAGCTCTGGATGACCCTGGCAATGTTGTCACCCAGATCACACACCTCTCCCCCAGTCTCACCTCAGAGGACTCAGAGTCAGAAACTTGTTCTGAGGGGAGCAGACACCATTAGCAGAGGATGGGGGTCCCGGCTCTGCCAGGCATCAAGGTCAGGACCCTGAGGGATGACTGAGGGTCCTCTTCCCCCATGCCCAACCGTACCACCACCATGACCTCAGCCCTTGGGTCCCACCCCAATCCCTCCCACTACCACCTCCAATTCCTTCCTCCTACACCTCCTACATCTTCACCCCCACCCCCACTGGAATCCAGGTGTAATCCAGTTCCACCCATTTTGTCAACCCAGGAAAACCCCAGGTTGGGGCTTCTAAGGTTACTCTTCACCTTAGAAGGAATATCTTGACAGGCCCCATACCACTGGACCTCTAGAAATTTTACTGAGGTAGAAGGTCCCTGAAATTCAGTCGGATTTATTTCCCATCCTCTGGCATGCAAATGTCTCACCAGTAAGTCCAGTGTGTTTGCTAGTTCTTGCTCACTGGATCCAATCAGCATAATGTCATTAATGTAATGGACCAGTGTGATATCTTGAGAAAGCAAAAAGCGATCAAGTTCTCTCTGAATAACATTATGACACAAAGCTGGAGAGTTGCTATACCCCTGAGGTAGGAAGTAAAGGTATATTGCTGGCCTTACCAGCTGAAGGCAAATTGCTTCTGGTGGGTTTTATGGACAGGAAACGGAGAAAAAGGCATTTGCCAATTAAATGGCTGCATACCAGGTATCAGGAGATGTGTCAATTTCTCAAGCAATGAAACCACATCTGGTACAGCAGCTGCAATTGGAGTCAGCACTTGGTTAAGCTTATGATAATTTACTGCCATTCTCCAAGATCCATCTGTCTTCTGCACAGGCCAAATGGAAGAGTTGAATGGGGTTGTGATGGGAATCACCACCCCCGCATCTTTCAAGTCCTCGATGGTGGCACTAATTTCCACAGTCCCTTCAAGTCCAACGTTGTTTTGATTTACTATTTTCTTAGGTAGAAAAAGCTCTAATATCTTCCATTTGGCCTTTTCCACCATAATAGCCCTCACCCTACAAGTCAGGGAGCCAATGTGGGGGTTCAGTCAGCTGCTAAGTATATCTACGGCAATTATGCATTCTGGCAGTGGGGAAATGACCACAGGATGAGTCTGGAGACCCACTGAGCTCACTGTAAGTTGGACCTGAGCTAAAACTCCATACATTACCTGACCTCCGTAAGCCCCTACTTTAACTGGAGTACCACAATGACATTTTAGGTCCCCTAGAATCAACGTCAGTTCAGAGCCAGTGTCCAGTAGTCCCTGAAATGTTTGATCATTGCTCTTTCCCCAGTGCACGGTTATCCTAGTAAAAAGCAGGAAGTCTTCTGGGGGAAAGATGGGAGAAAGATCCACTGTATAAATTTTTGATAATGTACTGGGGTCCTTCCTCAAGGGGACCCAGCTTTCCCTTCATTCAAGGGGTTCTGTGTCTGTAAACTGGCTCAAGTCTGGAAATTGATGGATAGGCCATGATTCTGTTTTTATAATTCAAATTAGTCTTTTATCAATTCAAACTATAAGTTTTCTACTTGTATAAATTAAGTAGGAATGTGTGGGCTTCCTACCAATTTCAGTTCTCAGAACATTTTGATTAATTAGCCAGTGCCAGAACACTACACAAGTTGGACTCTTCTGATTGCTACTTCACCTCTGCTGTCCATTATGGTGGTAGATATGCCCACCTTGCCTTTGGCAGTTGAGGGCCACCACTTGGCCCAGCCACCTAAGGATCCAATTATTCCCATTGTATTTAAAATTTGTAGTTGAGGAGGAGGATCCAAGATGGTTGAAAAGGAACAACTCTGGAGTGCAGTTCCCAGCAAGAACAACACAGAGGGTGAGTGCTCACTGCATTTCCAAACAAGTTTTCACTGCCCACAAATCAGGAGATTTCCAGGCCGAAAAGCACCACTAGTTTTCAGCATGGCTGGTGCCATGGGTTGGTGCACAGAAACTCACACAAATCAGGGCGGCTGTTTCAACTGGTGCCTGGAATGCCTGGGAGACAGAGCCACACATTGAACTGAAAGGGAGGGGGCTGAGACAGGGAGCCAGGCGATCTGGCTCGGCGGGCACCACACCCACAAAACAGGCAATCTGAAACGCTCTGGACTGAGAGTTTCACAGCAAGCACAGCTGGACCCAGGATGGGAAGGGCATCCACCACTACTGAGGCAGTTTGCCATACCGAGGTAGTTCACAAAGCATCTGGACAGAGCCTGCGGCAGCTCAGCAACACCTCTGCTGGCAGAATGTGAATAGACTACTCCATGAGGGGCAGAGCATCTCTGAAAAAAGGCAGCAGCACATCAGGAACTTATAAATTAAGCCAGCCTTCCTAGGTCAGAACACCTGGGAAAAGAGGCAGTTGGGAGTTCTGCTGTAGCAGACTTAAAGGTACCTGCCCAGCAGCTCTGCACAGAACAACAGAGCTCCAAGCACAGCACTTAAGCTCCTATAAGGGACAGACTGTCTCCTCAAGTAGCTCCCCGACCCCCATATACCCAAAGAGACACCTCATAAAGGAGAGCTCGGGCTGACATCTGGTGGGTACCCTTCTGGGATGAAGATAACAGAAGAAACTGGCAGCAACCCTTACTGTTCTGCAGCCCCTGAAGGTGATCCACAGGCAAGCAGGGTCTGGAGTGGACCTCCAGCAGCCCTGCAGCAGAGGGGCCTGACTGTTAGAAGGAAAACTAAGAAACAGAAATAAATAGCATCAACATCAACAAAAAGGATGTCCACTCAGAGACCCCATCCAAAAGTCACCAACTACAAAGACCACAGTAGATAAAGCCACTAAGATGGGAAGAAACCAGTGCAAAAAAGATGAAAACACCAAAAACCAGAATGCCCCTCCTCCTTCAAGGGATCACAATCCTCACCAGATAGGGATCAAAGATGGATGGAGAATGAATCTGATGAATTGACAGAAACAGTCTTCAGAAAGTGGGTAATAACAACCTTCTCAGAGCTAAAAGAACATGGGCTAACCCAATGCAAAGAAACTAAGAACCTAGAAAAAAGGTTAGATGAGATGCTAACTAGAATAAACAGCTTAGAAAAGAATATAAACGACTTGATGTAGCTGAAAAACACAGCAGGAGAACTTCGTGAAGCATACACAAGTTTCAATAGCTGAATAGATCAAGCAGAAGAAAGGATATCAG
>NW_016108380.1:47694-49016 GCF_001604975.1 Cebus imitator
AACCAGTACTAGCCACTCCAAAAACGTACCAAATGGTAAAGACCATGGACACAATGAAAAAAATGCATCAACTGATGGACAAAACATCCAGCTAGCATCAAAATGGCAAGATCAAATTCACACATAACAATATTAACCTTAAATGTAAATGGACTAAATGCCCCAATCAAAAGACACAGACTGGCAAATTGGATAAAAAGTCAAGACCCATCGGTGTGCTGTATTCAGGAAACCCATCTCACATGCAAGGACACACATAATCTAAAAATAAAGGGATGGAGGAAGATTTATCAAGCAAATGGAGAGCAAAAAAAGGCAGGAGTTGCAATCCTAGTCTCTGATAAAATGGACTTTAAACCAACAAAGATCAAAAGAGACAAAGAAGGGCATTGTATAATGGTAAAAGGATCAATTCATCAAGAAGAGCTAATGATCCTAAATATATATGCACCCAATACAAGAGCACCCAGGTTCATAAAACAAGTTCTTAATGACCTACAAAGAGACTTAGACTCCCACACAATAATAGTGGGAGATTTTAACACTCCACTGTCAATATTAGACAGATCAATAAGACAGAAAATTAGCAAGGATATCCAAGACTTGAACTCAGATCTGGACCAAGAGGACCTAATAGACATCTACAGAAATCTCCACCCCAAAGCCACAGAACATACATTCTTCTCAGCACCACATTGCACCTACTCTAAAATCAACCACATAATTGGTAGTAAATCATTCTTCAGCAAATGCAAAAGAACGGAAATCATAACAGTCTCTCAGACCACAGGGCAATCAAATTAGAACTCAGAATTAAGAAACTTACTGGAATCCAGGTGTAATCCAGTTCCAACCATTTTGTCAACCCAGGAAAACCCCAGGTTGGAGCTTCTAAGGTTACTCTTCACCTTAGAAGGAATATCTTGACAGGCCCCATACCAATGGACCCCTAGAAATTTTACTGAGGTAGAAGTTCCCTGAAATTCAGTCGAATTTATTTCCCATCCTCTGGTATGCAAATGTCTCACCAGTAAGTCCAGTGTGTTTGCTAGTTCTTGCTCACTGGATCCAATCAGCATAATATCATTAATGTAATGGACCAGTGTGATATCTTGAGAAAGCAAAAAGCAATCAAGTTCTCTCTGAATCACGAGGTCAAGAGATCGAGACCATTCTGGCCAACATGGTGAAACCCCATCTCTACTAAAAATATTAAAAAATTAGCTGGGCGTGGTGGCATGCACCTGTAGTCCCAGCTACTCGGGAGGCTGAGGCAGGAGAATTGCTTCAACCTGGGAGTCAGATGTTGCAGAGAGCCGAGG
>NW_016108380.1:49246-70658 GCF_001604975.1 Cebus imitator
AAAGAACTGACTCAGAACTGCACAATGTCATGGAAACTGAACAACCTGTTCCCGAATGTTGACTGGATAAACAATGAAATGAAGGCAGAAATAAAGAAATAAAAATGTCCTTTGAAACCAATGAGAATGAAGACACAACGTACCAGAATCTCTGGGATACATTTAAAGCAGTGTCTAGAGGAAAATTTATAGCAATAAATGCCCATCAGAGAAGCAAGTAACTAAAATCGACACCCTATCATCAAAATGGAAAGAGCTAGAGGAGCAAGATCAAAAAAACTCAAAAGCTAGCAGAAGACAAGAAATAACTAAGATCAGACAGAACTGAAGGAGATAGAGACACAAAAAACCCTTCAAAAAATCAATAAATCCAGGAGCTGGTTTTTTGAAAAGATCAACAAAATAGACAGGCTGCCAGTCACATTAATAAAAAAGAAAAGGGAGAAGAATCAAATAGATGCAATAAAAAATGAAAAAGGGGATATCACCACCAATTCCACAGAAATACAAACCACCAGGAGAGAATACTACAAACAACTCTGTGCACATAAACCAGTAAACCTGGAAGAAATGGATAAATTCCTGGACACTTACACTCTCCCAAGCCTAAACCAGGAAGAAGCTGAAACCTTGAACAGACCAATAACAAGGGCTGAAGTTGAGGCAGCAATTAACAGTCTACCAACCAAGAAAAGTCCAGGTCCAAATGGGTTCACAGCTGAATTCTACCAGACATATAAAGAGGAGCTGGTACCATTCCTTCTGAAACTATTCCAAACAATACAAAAAGAGGGAATCCTTCTCAAATAATTTTATGAGACCAACATCATCCTGATACCAAAACCCGGCAGAGACTCAACAAAAAAACAAAACTTCAGACCAATATCCACGATGAACATAGATGCAAAAATCTTCAATAAAATACTGGCAAACTGATTGCAACAGCACATCAAAAAGCTTATCCATCACGATCAAGTAGGCTTCATCCTGGGGATGCAAGGCTGGTTCAACATACGCAAGTCTATAAATGTAATCCACCACGTAAACAGAATCAAAGACAAAAAACACATGATTATCTCAATAGAGGCAAAGAAGGGCTTTGACAAAATTCAACAGCCCTTTATGCTAAAAACTCTCAATAAACTAGGTATTGAAGGAACATATCTCAAAATAATAAAAGTTATTCATGACAAGTGTACAACCAGTATCATACTGAATGGGCAAAAACTGGAAGCGTTCCCTTTGAAATCTGGCACTAGACAAGGATGCCCTCTCTCATCACCCCTATTCAATATAGTATTGCAAGTTCTAGCCACAGCAATTAGGCAAGAAAAAAAAATTAAGGGTATTCAACTAGGAAAGGAGGAAGTCAAATTGTCTCTTTGCAGATGACATGACTACGTACTTAGAAGACCCTATCATCTCAGCCCAAAATCTCCTGAAACTGACAAGCAACTTCAGCAAACTCTCAGGATACAAAATCAATGTGCAGAAATCACAAGCATTTCTATACACCAATAACAGACTAACAGAGAGCAAAATCATGAGCAAACTCCCATTCAAAATTGCTACAGAGAATAAAATACCTAGGAATACAACTAACAAAGGATGTAAAGGACCTCTTCAAGGAGAACTACAAAGCACTGCTCAAGGAAATAAGAGAGGACACAAACAGATGGAAAAATATTCCATGCTCATGGTTAGGGAGAATCAATATCATGAAAACGACCATACTGCCCAAAGTAATTTATAGATTCAATGCTATCCCCATCAAGTTACCAATGACCTTCTTCACAGAACTGGAAAAAAAACACCTTAAACTTCATATGGAACCAAAAGAGAACCTGCATAGCCAAGACAATCCTAACCAAAAATAACAAAGCCGGAAGCATCACACTAACTGATTTCAAGCTATACTACAAGGCTACAATAATCAAAACAGCATGTTACTGGTACCAAAACAGAGATATAGATCAATGGAACAGAACAGAGGCCTTGGTGGCAATGCAACACATCTGAAGCCATCTGATCTTTGACAAATGTGACAAAAACAAGCAATGGGGAAAAGATTCCCTGTTTAATAAATGGTATTGGGAAAACTGGCTAGCAGTGTGCAGAAAGCAGCAACTGGACCCCTTCCTTACATCTTACAGTAAAATTAACTCCTGATGGATTAAAGACTTAAACATAAGACCTAACACCATAAAAACCCTAGAAGAAAATCTAGGCAAAACCATTACAGACATAGGCATAGGCTAGGACTTCATGACTAAAACACCAAAAGCATTGGCAACAAAAGGCAAAATAGATGAATGGGATCTAATTAAACTTAATAGCTTCTGTACAGCAAAATAAGCAATCATTAGAGTAAACCAGCAACCAATAGAATGGGAAAAAAATTTTGCAGTCTACCCATCTGACATAGGGCTAATATCCAGAATCTACAAAGAACTAAAACAGATTTACAAGAAAAAAACAAACCCATCCAAAAGTGGGCGAAGGATATGAACACTTTTCAAAAGAAGACACATATGAGGCCAACAAACATATGAAAAAATGTTCATCATCACTGATTATGAGAGAAATGCAAATCAAAACCACATTGAGATAACACCTCACACCAGTTAGAATGGTGATCATTAAAAAATCTGGAGACAACAGATGCTGGAGGGTATGTGGAGAAATAGGAACGCTTTTACACTGTTGGTGGGAGTGTAAATTAGTTCAACCATTGTGGAAGACAGTGTGGCGATTCCTCCAGGACCTAGAAATAGAAATTCCATTTGACCCAGCAATCCCGTTATTGGGTATATATCCAAAGGATTGTAAATCATTCTATTATAAAGACATATGCACATGTATGTTAATAGTGGCATTGTTTACAATAGCAAAGACCTGGAACCAATCCGTATACCCACTGACAATAGACTGAACAAGGATAACGTGGCACATATACACCATGGAATACTATGCAGCCATAAAAAACGATGAGTTCATGTCCTTTGTAGGGATATGGATGAATCTGGAAACCATCATTCTCATCAAACTGACACAAGAACAGAAAATCAAACACCACATGTTCTCACTCATAGGCAGGTGTTGAACAATGAGAACAGAGGGACACAGGGAGGGGAGCATCACACACCAGGGTCTGTTGGTGGGGGCAAGGGAGGGACAGCGTGGGGGTGGGAGGTCAGGGAGGGATAAAATAGGGAGAAATGCCAGATATAGGTGACGGGGTGATGGAGGCAGCAAACCACATTGCCACATGTGTACCTATGCAACAATTCTGCATGATCTCCACATGTACCCCAGAACCTAAAGTACAATAAAAAAAAATTTTTTTTAATTAAAAAAAAAATTTGTAGTTGAATGACTGCAGTTCCTACTGTTAGATCTTACATAGAGAGAAGAGAAATTACAGGGCTCTTCAAAGATACAGGTGCTGCCCTCACAAATCTATTTCACAAGGCACTGTTCAAGGATATGTCTTCTGACCCTCCCAGTTGGGATGAGTAGTTCTAACATGACTAATCCACTCCACCGTCTCAATCTCCATAAGCCTTTGATACCTTCCTCTACACTAAACCAAGGGAGATAAGGCATTTCCAGTTTACTCACAGTGGTCTTTTAATCCATATTTCAGCTAACCAAGCAAATAAACTACTACAATCTTTTTTTAACTCCCTGAACTGCAACATTAAAAGCAAAGTCTTTACTTAGTAAGCCCAAATCAATAAATTCAGCTGGATCCAACTCTATGTTCCTTCCGTCATTAGCCCATGCCCTTAATATCCATTCCCATGCCTGTTCTCCAGATTTCTCTTTACAGAAATTAGAGAACTTGAACAGTTTTTTTTTTTTGAGAGTAGTGCACTTCCTTATGGATCACATGCTCCACCTCACCTCTAGGGGCCTGGTGGGACTTTGGTCTAGTTATAGGCCTAGAAGAGGTGTTGGGGATGGTTCCTGAGGAGAATCAACATTATCTTGCCTGGCAACTGCCTCAGGGAAGGTCATCACTGTTGCTCTAGGAAGCACAGGGTTTATCTCCTCAGACAAAGGTGGAAAGGCTGATGGCATCATGGGTTGGAGAGGGAATGTTGCCACTACTGGTGATGCAGAAGCTGTTCTTTCTGGCAAAAAATGTTCATCAGAGTCTACAAACTTAGAGTCCACAGCTTCTTCAGGGTCCTTCCACACATTCCCATTCCAAATGGCAGGGTCCCATTAATTTCCAATCAATGCCTTCACTTGAAGAGTACAACCCTGCTGAGGCTGTGCATGCATCTTTTGCTGCAGGTCTGCCACTCACATGATTAGAGATTGTGTCTTTATATATATGTATATATATATGCACACACACACATATATGTATATACATATATACATATTTATGTATATACATATATGTAAAGGGAGTTTATTAAGTATTAACTTACACAATCACAAGGTCCCCATTATATATATATATACACACAAAAAAAGGGGAGTTTATTAAGTATTAACTTACATGATCACAAGGTCCCCACAATAGGCTGTCTGCAAGCTGAGGAGCTAGGACAGCCAGTCCGAGTCCCAAAACTGAAGAATTTGTAGTCTGATATTTGAGGGCAGGAAACATCCAGCAAGGGAGAAAGATGTTGGCTGAGAGGCTAAGCCAGTCTCACCTTTTCACATTTTTCTGCCTGCTTTATATTCGCTGGGAGCTGATTAGATTACCCAACAGATTAAGGGTGGAACTGCCTTCCCCAGGCCAGCCCACTGCCTCTTTTGGCAACACCCTCACAGACATACCCAGGATCAATACTTTGTATCCTTCAATCTAACCAAGTTGACATCAGTATTAACCGAGAGAGAGAGAGAGAGAGAGAGAGAGAGAGAGAGAGAGAGAGAGAAATAGAGGAGGAGAGAGAGAGAGAAATAGAGGAGGAGAGAGAGGAGAGAGAAAGAAGAACTGTCAAACACTTATAAAACCATCAGATCTAATGAGAACTCACTATAATGATAACAACATGGGGAAACTGCCCCCAGGATCCAATTACCTCCCACCAGGTCCCTCCCTTGACATGTGGGGAGTACTGGGATTACAATTCAAGATCCGATTTGGGTGGGGACACAGAGCCAACCCATATCAATTAATTAAGGGTGTTTCTAGTTCATTTCAAAGATGGATAAATTGATAATATAAAAGGCACATTATGCTTGAGGGTTGTAGACAAGGTACAGAATTTATAATATGACTTTAGGAGTGCAGGGTACTGCAGAGACACAGACAACTTTCACCTGTGTGTTCTGCTGTGTTGTTTCTTGCTTTGTCACATGGCATTTACTAAAACTGACCATCTGGCAATAATTGTGAAGCTGAAGGATGCAGCCACTTATATCTCTGTGTGCATGTATATGGGAAGGGTGAGATATTCTAAGTAACAAAGCTTTGAACCAGAAAAGGAGTCCTTACTAGCAGGTGTTTTCTAGTTCCATGGATTCCTGCTGTTCATTTAGGGCTGGCAAGAGACTTTGACAAAAGAAATACTTGCCAATTTAAAGTTATAATTTAAACAAAATTTTAAAAATCTGAAAAATATTCTCATCTGCAGAATAGTTTCCAGAGCATCCACTGCAGTGCTGTGTTGGAGCTGGAAGGGACACAGTGACTTCTTAGTGATACTTAAAGCTATCCTCCAAACTGAGAACATTTGCTGAAATTTGGAAATTCCATATGGGCAAATGAAACCAGAATTGCAGTTACATCTACCCAATTAAAGGAGAAGGCTAGCTGGCAAAGGACAGATGGAGTTCAAGCAAACATCTTGTCATCTAAAAGTTCACATTGCTCCAGAGGCATTCTCTGGTTTCTCTTAGTTATTCGCCATGGTTTTCTTTAGGCCCTTGAGTATTTTTGAATAGCTAAAGTTTTAACTAGGAGTCCAATAGCTTGGGACAGTTTCTATTGATTTCTTTTTTCCTGTGAATGAGTGAAACATCCTCATTTCTTTGCATATTTCATATTGTTCTTAAATTTCACATTTTAAGTATTATGATGTGCTTACTGTGGAAATTAGATTATATTCTCCCTTCCCAGAACTTCTTGATTTTTTTTTCTCTGGGTTGTAGGGGTTTGTTGTTTGTTTGGTGACTTTTCTGGACTTTATTTATAAAGTCTGTATTCTTTGTCATGTATGGACACTGCCATCTCTTATTTTATTAGCTTAGTGGCCACCTAGTGATTTGATAGAGATGTTCTTAAATGTATGGAACAAAAAATAATCCTAGTCTTTGTAGAGGCTATGTGTATGTCCATGTTGGAGCATAATACCTCGAAGGTGAGCTACTCTATATTCACTTTGGCTAATTTAGGAATTTTTCATGATCATAGCAATACCTTGAACATCCATATAGTATCATTATAGAAAATAGTCATACTTTATATAATAGTACACTTTCACAATGGGCAATTTTATCCTGATTAGCCCCAAGGGCAGCTTGAGAGGATCACAATTGTGATAGTAATACTTAGCCATGATGCATCACCTTTCTTCTGAGAACGTAAAAATATGTCATAAATGGTAAATAAGCTTGTCAACATCCACTGGGGAATGGATATTATTATACAAGCTGATTTTAAAGATGAGTAACCCAAATCAAGTTTTCATCTGCTGAAGCACCAGGTCCCTGTCCCAGATGTTTTGGTCCAGCTTCCTTTCCCATCTTCTGGGTAAAGTCCAATGTGTAGCCCAGAGGAAGTTCTCAATAAGCACTCAAATAGAGATGAGGAACTAAGGCATAGAGAAGCTTGTAGAACAGGCCTTGAGCCATTCAGCAAGTAAGGGTAGAGGCGCACAGATGTAACTCAGATCTAGTTGAACCTGCAGCCCACACTGTTAGAAAGAGGTACTTGCCAGTGGTCATGTTGGACAGCACTATCTTTAGTACCAGTGATCGTGCCCCTAGCAGGCATGAAGGAGGAGATGGTTTTTCAGTTCAGACACTTGAATAACAGGCATCATTGTCGTTTCAAGAGCTTCATAGATGGAGACCATGCAGTATCCTCAGAGTCTAGAGCTTTGAGGGCAAACACTACTTTAGTGAGATCCCAGGGAGTCCCGGAGCTGAACCATTGCTCTGCAGGCCCACAAATTCGACTTCAGCAGTTCTCCCAGAGTTGGCCAGGCCCTGGAGTCTATCTAGCAAAAGCAACAGGGCACTGACACACAAACCTGTTGTCAATTTTAAGGTTTCTTAGTGTTGAGTAAAAATTTCCAGACAGACAAGGTGAGTAGGCTGTAATGATCTCTGTGATAGTGGATTTGAGTTAGAAATATTAGGAAGGACTCATTGTTGACTTGACATTTATGCAGATCATTGCATCAAGAAATATTTATAGATTATTAACAAAAACAGGTTACTATGCACACATATAATTCCTTTCTCTGTCAGCAGAGGCCACAGACACCCCAGTAGGAATGAGCATACCTAATGCACAGATCTAGATTTCTAATACCATTCTCAAAAAAAAAAAATGAGCTCAGTGGAAAAATTGCTGATGGTAGAAGTGGATCGGGAAACACGCAGGCTAATCCTGGAACATCTTATTGTGGTTGACTGTAATGAAATGCTAAAAAAATTTTTTAAATACATTGACAAATGTATAAGAAAGACATGTACAAAGAGAACTAGGAGAAAGAGTGCCCTATGGCCAAACCTGGAGCCATTTCAGCAGCAAAACATATAAAGTTGTATTGGATTTTAAACAAAGTATAGAATTAGTATCCATAAGTCCACACTGAGATAAATAAATGATTATTTAAATGCAAAAATAAGGGTGAATTGACAAATTTCTCATGGAAAACAATTCCAAACAATTTATGCAGATACTCCCACTCTCACAAGAAAGCAGGGTGTGATTCCCCACTGCTCATAGTGTAGGTCACACAGAGTAACTTTCTTCCGAAGAGGACACTATGAAATAGGAGAATAAAAGAGAAACTTTACAGTAACCATACTTGGCGAACACTACCACAGCCAGGTGTTCAAGGTAAACGTCATTAGTAATAAGTCATGCTGATAGTATGTAGCCTTGATATGAAGTGATGAGAATGGCAGTTCTCCGCTATTGTCCTCTTCCCCAGAACCCATAACCCCAGCTTAAGCATGAGAAAAGTACCAGACAAACCACAGCTGAGGGTCATTCTACAAAATACCTGACCAATACTCCTTAAAACTGTCAACGTCATCCAAAACAAGGAAACTGTCACAGATAAGAGGAATCTAAGGGGACCTTCTGACTAAATATAATGTGACATCCTGGATGGGATCAAGGTGGACCCAAAGGACACTAGGTAAAAATGAAATAAATCTCATTAAAGAATGATCTCCTCCCCCGTGGCCTCTAAGCTGGACTCGCCCACAAGCCCAGCCTCTTCCCCCTGCCCAATACCTCTGAAATCCATCCCTCATCTCTAGCCTCTCAACCACTGCCCTAATTTGGCTTCACAATTCCTCTCACCTGGACTGTGGCAGGAGCCCCCTAATAAGGCTGGATGTTCTGGGACCCCATACTTGCTCAAGAAGGGCTACAGAACACTTAGCAGGGTTGATTGCCACAGAGAAGGGCTGGCAACAGTAAGGCAGGAGGTCAGCCCCTTGCCATGGAGGCTGGAGTTCAAAGCAGGGGTTTAGGCATGGCTGATGGAACAGGGAGGTTTCTCAGGGAAGTGAAACCATGACTGAGAGGCCTCTCACTAGCCCCTCATCGGGCAGGCTCCGGGCATCTGGAAACACTCAAGACCTTCCCACAGACGAGCACAGGGAGGCTCCCATCTGCTCTCCTCTGCCATGGTCAAGATTGGCTCTGTCCTGTGTGATGTGTGCCCACAGGGGAGGCTGCTGTGGAGGACACTGTATCCAGGGCAGGCCTCCAGGAGAGGCTGTGGGGGTGCGTGGAACGTCCTAGCTCCTGCAGCCCTTCAGTCCTTAGGAAAAGCAGGGTGAGCACTCTCCACACACATTGGCCCTCTCCAAGAAGGGACATGCGGTGTCCCTGTTTCCAGCAAGTGCCACACAAAGGTCTGTCCCTGGCCATTCCCAGGAGCACCTGGCTCGAGACATGGTCGAGCCTCGTTCTGCTCCCATGTCCCTCTCCCCACAGCTGGCCCAGGGCAGTAGAGTTGGATCTGGCACATGCTCCTCCTCACGCCTCTTCTGGCCTGGCTGATCCTCAGCACAGCCTAATCCCTCAGGGCCCCAAAGCCCTCTCCCACCCAGCTCCTTTCCAAATCCTAATGTGGCTCTGGGGGTACTCTGGGGACTGCAGAGTGTCCCGATTCTCACTGTCCCCATCATCTGTGACAGCCTGCAGTCTTAACTGCCTGTCTCGGGGATACCACGGCCCTAGCTGTCTCTGGTAGGACAACCTAGCCTCACCTCTCTGGATCAACTTCAGAAAGCAAAACCTCATAGCCACCCAGTTAGGATGATTAGTTAATTAAAAGCCAGGCATTACATGGAGGATTATTTGAATAATACCTCTTAATCATAGTGATTTGCCACTCATCACATTGAAATGATGATTATTTACCAACCATTAAGAGACTCGCCAAAAGGCTTCATCATCTCCTCCCATTTCTACCCAAATCATGACCATCTTGGAAGGAAATTTCTTACTGGCAAATTTAAAACGGAGATATCTGCGGTTAAAATCCTCAGCAGTTCCTAACTTAGGCTGAGCTGTTGTCTGAGTAGAGACAGCAAGGATAAAACCCCAAGCTGGCCTGCCTCAGGCCAGGTACAGGGGAGTGTTGGTTAGGTGCTAAACAACAAGGTTGATGGGGGATTCATGTCACAGCTCTCAGCAGATTGATGGGTGTGCCTCAAGGGCATGAAGGCTGCAGATAGCAAGAAGGAATTCCTGTAGTTGGTATCCTGAGGTTGAGCGCCTCTTTTGAAGATAACCACTCCTTCTCAGGGCACAAAGGCACAAAATATGGTTTTTAAAACCTAAGGGAGCAAAGGTGTATCACTTAAGTCCCTGAGTGTAGAAATGGAGTGGTCAGTGTTCTGTATAGTCATGACTTGAGAAGCAATCCATAGCTCCTGAAGCATTTTCTATAGAAATGGCTGAATAATATTTCTGCTCATGTTTAAGTGGGAAAGTGATGTCACATGGTCCTTCTTAATGAATAGGGGTCTGGCAAGGTATTGCCTCCCTTTTTTTCAAGAGGGAGAAAAGGACAAGATGTGGATGAGGAGCTGAAGCCTCTCCCATAACCCGTTACATAGTAGATGTTCAACTAAAAGTGAATATAATGTATTAGGACAACAGTCCTCTTCCTCATTTGTTGGAGGAGTTTCTGAACAAAGCCTAATTTGCCTGGAAATTGTCCACCTTTTTCAAGTGCCTACTTTGTGAAAGGTGCTCTCAAATGCAGGATGACACTTAATTTTCAAACAGTATTGTAAATCTCAGCAGGAAAGTTTCCTTTTCTTCACTCAATAGCACTGCCCTTTGAAATAACCTCTGTAATCTTAGTAGGTGTAGATTTTTTCCTCCATTTGATTCCTGGTCAAAATATTAACTTGTGAGTGTCTGCTACCCTCCACACACCTCAACACCTGTTGAGTGTCTCTAGGCACACCGAAAGCCCATATTTTCCCGTGGGGCAAATACTGGATAAGATAAAGTAAAAGCTTGTTTAACTTTTTAAACTCAAATTAGTATGCCCACCAAGGAAGCATTTTTCACCTCCTGGGAGACTCGGGTCTTAGGAGTTCAGCCTCAGTAGTTTTCTCCACAATGATCTCCATGATCTTTCTTCATCTCCAGCTTGTGTGGGAGACTTTGGTTATTGACCACCAAGGTAAGTTCATTCATCTTTGCATGTGTTTAGTGACCAGTTTCAAATAAAACACCCCATTAAATTTCCATTGCAAATATCAGGGTGGTTTCAAAAAGTCTCTAAGTTTATATCTCAAGAACAGTAGATCATGTGCTAAATCACATTCCACTCACCATCTATTTAGAAAAGTTTGAGAGTGTGTTTAGACACACAATTGGGATGACAGGATGTGTAAATAGAAGGGCAGTTGATTCCACTCAAATTTCACAGCAAACAGCAGGGAGGCCAGATTCCAGTTAGAAGAGAGGGAACATGGCAGAGACTGAGGGAAGGCCGCTATAATACAGGACAGTGTTAGGGCTGGTCAGAAATTCCTGCATCTGTGTAGTCAGCTCTCAGGAACCCCAGGGCTCAGCCAGGAGGACCCTAGGTTGATAAAGCCCACAGACTATTCCCAGATCGTGTTTCATTCTCATTGTCTCCTTCCTTTTGTAGGCCTGCCTTGAGTACCATGGCCATAGGGTCCTTCTTTTGGTCACTTGAGACACATTATGCAGTGCTGAGAAGACAAATAAATTAAGGGAAAGAGGTGTACTTCAGGCTGTGAAGAGTGAGAATAGCATGGGCTCTCGATGAACTCAGACCAAACTTGTGATTTATCAGCCATATGATCTTGGGCAGGTTACCAAGCTCCATGAGACTCAGGTTCTTCATCCGGAAAACAGGTTTGATGGACCATTATCTGTAGGACTGTTGTAATGTAGGAAATGTATTAAAATGCCTGGGATGATGCCTGGTATATATTGGATATTTAATGATTGACAGCTATTTCCAGTATTACCTTGACCCCAGGTGCTACCACTTTCTCCTCTGGAATATTTTGTATTGTCTAGGACATCTCAGAGAATCTGCAATTCAATAGGAAGCTGCATTTGCTTGGTGCATATGTATGTGTGATATAATTTCATAGAACAACAGATAAATATAGATAAGAAGGTGAGAATTAATGACTTTTTCCCTTTATTTCTCTGTTCCATAACACTGGTTCATTTTTATTGCTAAGTTCTTACATTCTCCAAGAAAATGCCTGTTCCAATGTCGTGGTATCTTATTCCAAATCATAGCAAGATGGAAGGTTTCCCAAAATATTTTACAAAATGGCAAACTCTTACACTTGAAATGGATAAGTAAACCTACGTGTGTGATCAGTGTCATCCATACACTTAGATGTTGAAACTAATTAAATCTTTTATTACAGGAGCAATATTTGAAAATTAACAAAAGGAAACAGAAAGAAATCTCCAAGTCACCTGATGGAAGAGAAACCTAAAGACACTATACAATGTATTCCCCTCCATCCACTGTGCCCTCCACTACTGAGAACATTGACTTCTCTCATCAAACACAGAGGGAAGAATGGGTCTGATTTCACACAGGGCAGGGAAGCTGCTGGATGTGGCCCTGAAGCATGCATTGGCTCAGTTCCCTGCCCACTGGCCCTGGTTGCATCTCTTGCTCAGACTCCCTCTCTCTCCACTCTCAAAGCCTCTTCATAAAGGGATGGGTAAGAAGTGGGATCCCTCCCATTGGCATTGGCTATATACTCAAGAACTTTCATCTTGCTGGTCTCTGCGTGGGCCCTTGGACCCCACAGGAACTCATAGCATGTGGGATCACTGCCGGGCACCTCCCGGTACATCAGGTAGTTTTCCTCCACCCAATCTTGGGTGAGGAGCTTCTTGGGCTCCCCAAATAGGAAGTGCTCCCTCCCAGCATACACCCCCATAATGCTCAGCACTTCCCACATAACTTTTTCAGAGGCACAGTTGCCCTCCATGAAGATTATGCCCAGGACTATTATCAGGAGGCCAGACTTGGGCATGCTGTGCTCATCACCCAGTATACCATCATAGGAGAGGCCGAGAGAGGTGACAAGGAAGTAGGAGTGGCTAAAGCAGTCCACTTCCTTCACGTCAATGCCAAAGAGCAGCTGCATGCATTCAGAGGCTTCCCTAAATATCTCAGGAAAGTATTCGTCATAATTTTTGATGACACTCTCCAGCATTTCTGCCTTCATGATCGGCTTCTTGACTCGATACTTGTGGAGCAGTAAATGAACCAAATCAATTATCTTCTCATGTAATGTATCTTGGAGGAAGGGCTCAGGGTCTGCCAGGTGAGGCGAGGTACTCGGCCCCTCCTCTTCTTGGCTGCTGCAACCCTCATCAAATAGGATCCAAAAGATGGAATCCATGGCAGTGGGGGAGGAAGAAGCTCCCTGAGGACTCTGGGGAGGACTCGGTGACTCAGCCGCAGGCACCTCCTCTAGAGTACCTGCATTCAGAGTAGAAGACAAGGAGGCAGCCTCCTGCTCCTCAACTGGGAGATCCCGCGCACCCATCAGGCCGGGGGCTTCTTCTTGGGTCTGAAGACCTTCCTCAGGCTTACAGTGCTGACTCCTTTGCCTAAGAGGCATGGTGACTCTAGTCAGATCAGCAGGCAGCACTGTGGGAAGGATCTGGGTGACGGGGAACCACAGGCCTGGGGAGAGAGGGAGCGTGAGAGCAGACTCAGCTGAAATATGAACCATGGAGAGTCTGACGAACGCCTACTTACAGGCCTTCTCCTCCAGTGATCCTCTTGGGCCTTCTGGGGCTCCTGTCCTACTGCGTGGCCTGTTCTCTAAGAATCTGAAAAAGAACGTGAGAAGGCTGCTCAAGATGCAGCTGGACATCAGAGCAGAATGCTCCAGGACTGAAGGTAGGGCAGGCGAGGCTGCAAGTTGGGGGTCCCTTTCTGTACTTAGGCAGGTTGGGCCCTTTGCATGTTGAGGGTGATCATCTCCTCTTGACTGCTGGCACTGCCTGGGTTTCCTCTGCTCTGAGACCTGAAGACACTCTCTCAGACAAAAGCCTCACTGCTCAGTTTTTGGGGCTTCTAGAAGAGGAACCATGGAGCCCTCAGGCTGCAAACTGCAAGAACCATCCTGGCACCCCAGCACTGTCAGAAAGGTGGGCAAGACTGCGTTTCTCACTGTTTTGGAGTGGATGGTCTCCTGTGAGCTTAGGGCTCTCACCTTTCTCCTGCCAGGGCCTGAAACACACACTTCTGTTGACATGAGACACTCTCAGATCAATAGCTCACTTTCCTGATATGAAAGAGGACATGTGGAGATCCATATCTGGCCACATACATCCAGGACTACCCAGGAAGGACAGCAAGAGGTGGTGATATTCAGCTGGGTCCATGTGTCCTGGGGTAAGAAGCCTGCTTGTTCCCCATCTTGATGCCCATCTGGGGCTGGGACCCACCCTCTGTTGACCTGGGCCACGTCCCGAAACCAAAGCTCTATCTCCAGGACACATTGGAAGAGGAAACCAGGGAAATGGAAACACCCATGGTTCCCTGTGACTTCCCATGGCTGACAGAAGGGGCAGGGTAGGGCTGGGTCCCATGTGTTTGGTATGTGGGGTCCCCTTGGCCCCCACTTGATTCTGAGTATGACCTGGGACCCTCCCACTGCTGACCTAAGTGTAGCCCTCTCAGACCAAAGCCTTCCCCTCCCTGAGACCAATGATCCCAGTGTAAGAGAGGGGCCTCAACAGATAGTCCTGCACATGATCTCTGGAGAGACAGCAGGGGCAGAGCAGACTTCTGTGTGACCCTCCTCTGTGTTCTGGCCAGGGGAAACCCTCAAGGTTTCTCACCTGACTCTTGGCAGATTCAGTGACCACTTTATTTGTGGACTTGATGGGGCTCCTTTTGTTGGCTCAAAGTCGTCCTCTGAGAACACAGTCCTTACCTGCCTGAGATTCCAAAACAGAAATGATGGACCCCACATCCCATCACCCGGTGTGCAGTTGTCCAGGGCTGATGGCAGAGGCTGGCCCCTTCGGTTCTGGGATGGGGATTCCTCCAAAGTCCTCCTGTGGTTTTTCATCTTTACTCCTGCCGGGGCCTGTCCTTCCTCGACTCCAAGCCCCTTAGATGAGCAGACGTATTCCTTTACACCAAGATCTCATCTCCCTGAAGGTTCCCCAACTTCCTGCCTGTGTTATAAGTGAGCTTCCCATCTAGGGCCACCCGTGATCAGGTCCCCTTAGTGCCAAGGACAGGGGACAGTGAGACTCTGTGGGGTCCCTTCATTATGGGATGGGTAGTATCTCCAATCCTCATGAAGGAGGCACACCTTGAGTCCTAAAGATCCTGAGACTCCTCCCTCTGCTGACCAGTTGTGGCTCCCCATCTGCTGACCTGTCATCATCCCCTTGAAACCAGATGCTCACTTCCATGAAACCCGCCACCCCCAACCACGTGGCAGAAATGAGAGCATGGCACACGCCTCCCCTACCTGGGGCTTCCCAGGGATGAAAACAGAGGAAGCAGGGATTTGTGAGGTCCCTTTTTCTTTGGCATGTGAGGGGGTAACTTCTTACCTTCAGTCTTCACCCATTTTCCTCTCCTTGACTACCGGCAGATCCCTGGCTCCACCCTGTGCTGACCAGGTGTGCACCCCTCTGCTGACCTGAGGACCTGCCTCAGACCAAGGGCCCCACCTCTCTGAGACGTGGGAGACAGAAAGTGAAGTGGTGCTACATGGACACCCCTGCATGGCATTCCAAAGGCTGACAGATGGAACAGATTTCAGGGGTGCTTCCTCTCTCTGGGTGTCCTCCAGGTATTCAGATTTACTCCTGACAAGGTCCATCCCTTTCCCTCCTGCTGAATTGTGAATGGGTTTTGCAGGCCAAGGCCACTGTCTCTTGGGGAACCCCAACTAGGAAGTGGGGAGGTGCCCCTCTTTCCTAGAATCCTGCCTGGGGCCTCCCAGGACTGATGGCAGGGGCAGGTTTTCTACCTCAGCAATAATTGGTCGACTGAGTCCTCCCTCAGGGCTCTGGGACTCCTCCCTGGGCTGACCTGAGGGTTCACTCCTCAGACCACAACCCTCTCCTCTCTGACACCCCGAAGGCACAGTGAGGACGCACCGCATGTGGCCACTATGCCTGGAACCTCCAAGTGCCAAGGTCCCCGCTGACCTGGAGTCCAAGGTCTCCTGAATCCTCCTTCTTCTTCCTCCCCTTGATCCTGGCAGGGCTAAACCTGAGACCCTCTCTGTGGACCTGGGTCTCCCTCTGTCATATTCCCAAGGCCGAATGGAGATGCGCCTCAGTCTGAGATGGGGGCGGAGGTGGGCCCCCGTCCTGGGCTCCTGGGTCCCCTCAGGCCTCCTACAGGCCTCCCTTGTCTCCCAGCAGGGACTGAGCCCTGGCTGTGCTCCCCGCAGGTCGTGCTCGTGATATCAAGCCCCTTCCCTCGGTCAGTCCAGGATGCACAAATCAGGATCTGTGTGCCTGGTGGCCATGCCAGGAACTTCCCAGGGCTGACAGCAAAGATGGAGCCTTGCTCTGTGGGGTCTCAGACCTCCCTCATGATCCTGACCTTGATGCCTGGCAGAACCTGGGCCCTGCCCTCTCCTAACCAGCCCTGCCCTGGTCACACCAAGCTCTGACCCCAGAGTTCCCTGAGGCTTAAGTGGCGGGGTCCGAGGGGGCGGAAGTGCGCAAAGACCCAGCCTGAGAAGTCTGCCCCCGCGGGGTGATCCCGGCCTGGCAGCAGATGCAGTGCTGGATTATTTGGGGTCCTCTCTCTGGGGACGGGGGGTCCTCAGTCCTCCCTCAGCGTCTCATCTTGCCTCCTCTCAGAGCCTGGGCCCGCTGCTCTCAGCGGATCTCAAGTCGCCCGTCAGAACCAGGCTCTCACGTCTCTCTGAGCCCTAATGCGCAAGGCGGAGCACCAAGCCTGAGCTTCCTTGCGTTGACAGCAAGGACAAAGATGGACTCTATCGGGATGGGGTGGAGCCTCTCCATAATTTCTCAGAGTCCTGATGTTGACGTCTGGAAAGGCCTGGGGCCCCACCCTTTATGGAACTGCCTCTGCCCAAGTCACACCATAGACCCGACTCAGAGTCTCCTTGGGCATTGAGGTGGGGGATTGTCTCAGCCTGATAATTTGGTCCTCTGTTGGTTCAGGGCTGGCTCCAGGGTCGGCACTGGATTATTTGGGGCCCTCTATTCGGGGAGGGGTGTCCTCAGTTCTCCCTCAGCTCTCATCTTGCCTCCTGGGCCCGCTGCCTTCTGCCGCCCTCAAGACGCCCCTCACAGAAAGACGCACTCGCTTCTCTCAGATCCCAGAGGTAGAAGCCAGCGGAGGTCACATCCGGCCCGCAGGCCTGGAACTTCCCTGGATTGACAGCGGGGGCGGAACCCGCTTCTGCCCGCGTGGGGGTGAGGGGGAGAGTAGTGGCGAGGGGTGCAGATGCTCTCGGGGTCATGGGGGTGCCTCAATCCTCCCTCAGGTTTCTGACCTTGATTCCTTGCAGAACTTGGAGCTCCATCCTCTGCCTAGGGTGTCTGCTCTCCTCAGACCAAGTCTCTGACTCTGAGTCCCCTGAGGTGGCAGAGAGAGGAGGGGTGTGGTTGGGGTGCCAATGTTGCCAGGGTCTTCAAGGGCTGACAGGAGGGGCTGAGCTGTATTCTATGGTCCCTCTATGTGGGGTGGGTGGACCCTCAGTCCTCACTCAGCAGGCTCCTCCCCCTGGCTCCTGGCTCTTTGATAAAGGGATGGGTGGGAGATGCTCTGCTGCCCTCACGGTGGACCATTTGCCCAGCTGCACCTTTAGCAGAGAATGGCTGCGAGTCCCAGGCCAGGTGCTTCCCCGGGTGCTTCAGCACCCGTGATTGTAGGACCTCTGGGAGAAGGTGCACACCTTCCCATGGGGCTCCTCCTCAACCAGAGCTAGAGGCTGGCCCTGTTGGTTCTGGGGTGGGGATTCCAAAGTCCTCCTATGGGTTATTCATCTTTACCCCTGCCGGGGCCTGCCCTTCCTCAACCCCCAATCCCTTAGATGAACAGACATCTCCCCTTTACACCAACACCTCATCTTCTGGGGGTTCCCCAACTTCCTGCCTGTGGTATAAGTGAGCTTGCCACTTATGGCCAGCTGTGATCAGATCCCCACACAGCCAAGAACAGGTGACAGCAATACTCTGTTTGCTAGACCATTTTTTTCTTGCAGGACTATTGTAATGTAAGAAATGTATTAAATCACCTGGCACAGGGTCTGCCACATATTGAATATTTAATAAATGGCAGTTTTAAAATATTATTTTTAGACCGTATCCTACTATAATCTCCTTTGTGAATCACTTCTGTTGTTAACTAAAATATCTCAGAGGACATGCAGCTCAATAGAACTTACAATACTAAATGAGTAAAAATTGAAGCTTTATGAATAAAAGTCAATAAAATTTCCCTCCCAGATGGCCTATTATTTAATTTGGTTGTGTGAGAGTCTTCTCCATCTGGATGCAGCTCAAATATCTTGAAATCTGAGTGAAAGACCAATTCATTCTCTCCCTCCCAGCTGCTTTTTCATCCAAACCATTATTTTCATTCATTTTACTCCTATCCCAAATCTAGCCTTTGATTATCCAAGTTATCCATTTCAGACCACAGCCTCACCTTCCTGAAACCCCACTCCCACCCCACTGCAGAAGTGGGAGCATGTCACATCAAGCCTCTTGCCAGGGTCCTTCTAGGGCTGACAATAGGCAACAGCCAGAATCCTGGAAGGTCCTTCTTTTCTGAACGTTGTGTTCCTTCTAACTTTATTCTTAGAGGTCCTACTCACTTCCAGAGTTACTCGTGCCACCACTTTTTCTCTTGATATTCATTATAGAAGTTGTTTCATATGTTTGTAATATAGTTATTCTGTTTTGTCATACTATCCATTCTTTCCTGGGATCATCAGACCTCTTAATTTTTTTTTATGTTTGCATATATTAGGGGTCACAGTTGTTCTGAGGGTTTTGGCAAATGCATAGTGTTACATTCACCGTTACTGTATCATACAGGATAGCTTCACCACCCTAATAAATCCCCTGTGCTTACCCTATTCAACCCTTCCCCCTCACCCACTCAACTCCTGGAAGCAACTGATCATTTTACTGTCTCTATAGTTTTGCCTTTTCCAGAATATCAAATGAATTGTATCATCACATACTATCTAACCCTTTCAGACTGGTTTCTTTAACTTAGGGATGGGCATTTAATATTCATCCATGTCTTTGTATGGCTTGTGATATGATTTGGCTGTGTCCCCACCTAAATGTCAACTTGAATTGTGTCTCCCAGAATTCCCATGTTTTGTGGGACGGACCCAGGGGGAGGTAATTGAATCGTGGGGGTGGTCTTTCCCATGCTACCCACATGATAGTGAATAAGTCTCATGAGATCTAATGGGTTTATCAGGGGTCTCCACTTCAGCTTCTTCCTCATTTTTCCTCTTGCCACTGCCATGTACCAAGTGCCCTTCACCTCCTGCCATAATTCTGAGCCTTCCCAGCCATGTGGAAATGAAAGTCCAATTAAACCTTTTTTTCTTCCCAGGGTCAGGTATGTCTTTATCAGTGGTGTGAAAACAGACTAATGTGACTTAATAGCTCATTTCTTTTTGTTGATTAATAGTGTTCTATTAAATGGTTGTGCCACAGTTTGTGTATCCATTCACCTCCTGAAGAACAACTTACTTGCTTCCAGTTACTGACAGTCATTACATAAGCTATGATACAAATTTATATGCAAGATTTTGTATAGACATAAAATTTCAAATTACTTGGGTTAATACCTAGGGGGTGTGTTCTCCGAATCATATGGTAATACTATGTTCAGCTTTGTAAGAAACTCACAACCTGTCTTCCAAGGTGACTGTACTATTTGCATTCACCAGCACTGAGTGATTCTAGTTGCTCAGCATCCTTGCCAGCCATTGGTATTGTCTGCTTTTTAAAAATTTTAGGCACTCTAAATATGAAATTAATGTAGCAATTCCAGCTTTCTTTTGTCAGTGTTAGAATACCTTTTCAACCTCCTTACATTTAACTTATGTGAGTCCTTATAATTAAAAATGAGGTTCTTATAGAAAACATGTTCTTGAGTATTATTTTTTATTAATTCTGACAATCTGTCTTTTATTGGTGTATTTACACCATTCAAACTTAAAGTGATAATATAATCCCATTAATATCTACCATGTATGTAACTGTTTCATATGTATTTAATTTTTCTTTATTCCTCTTCTTTTTCCATCTTCTTTCATTTCATAGACCATTTAGTACACACAAAATGTACCTCTTTTTAAAAAAAAGTAGTCTTTCTCTTGGAGTTAACAATATATATTTTGAAAACATGCCATAAAATAACACTATACTGTTTCCTAGATAGTATAGACACGTTATAAAAGAGTATACTCAATTCCTTCATTGCATTGCTTGTAACATTAGTATCACTTATTTCATTTTTCCGTATACACTAATTGCCTGATACAATGGTATTATTATTAATGTAAACACATAGTTATATTTTAGGTCAGTTAAGAATAAGAAAGCATTTTAATTTACCTTTATTTATTCCTTCTCTGATATTATTTCTTTGTGTAGACATAAATTCAGTACCTATATAAGATTCCTGTAATTATGAGAAAAAAATAGAAAATGAGTAAGAACAAACAAACAAAAAACTGATGACCATTAGATGCAGGGAATCATTTGAAAATTTCAATACATTTCATTTTTAAAAATTCTCAGCAAGTTAGAAATATATGTGAGCATTGTCAATTCATTAAAGGAAATCTACAAAAAGAACCTAGAGCTACCAATAGGCTTAATGATGAAATACTGAATGCTTTCCATCTAAGGTCAGGATCAAGGCAAAAATAACGGAGTTCATACTTCTCCTCAACTTTTTCTATTAGAGGTTCAAACTATTGCAATACACCAAGAGAAAGAAATGAAAAACATGATTTAAAAGGAAGAATACAATGGTCTTTACTGCAAACAACGTGCTGGTCAATGTGGAAAATCTTAACGATTCTACAAAGAAAAAAGCAAAACTGCAATTAATAAGTGAATATACCATAGTTGTATGATACACGTTTAATATACAGAAATTAATTGAGTATCTCTATACTAGCAGAAAACACATGAAAATGACAAAAAAAAAAGCAAGTGCTTTATGAATAGCAAAACATAACATACTTTGGAATACATTTAATGAAAAATTTATAAGACCTGTACACTGAAAACTACAAAATATGACAGAAAAATTAGAAAACATCTAAATAAATGAAGAGATAATCCATGCTCATAGATGAGAAAAATCTAAATTGTTATTTTATTCTATTGCTTATAATTCAGTGCTATCATTATTTATGTTGTTGCTCAAATTTTAAAGCTTTTGTGAGCCCTTTTAGCCTTTGGAAGTTCCTGTGCCCTTTTAACGTACCTCAACATTTCTTAAGCACTCTGGCATCACAAAATGCTAAGCTCACCTTGTATTTTATCTGCCCCAGCCCTAGAACTAAACAAATACATAAATTTGGACTTCCTCAAAATTAAAATCAAATCAAATGAAGACAGGCCACAGACTGGAAGAAAATATTTGCAAAGCACACATCAAAACATTGACTTGCACCCAGAACATACAGAGAACTCTTAAAAACTCAAAAATGCAAA
>NW_016108381.1:0-12932 GCF_001604975.1 Cebus imitator
TAAAGTACCATTGACATTGTGCACAGAACTAGAAAAAAACTATGTTAAAATTCATACGGAACCAAAAAAGAGGTCGAATAGCCAATGCAATCCTAAGCAAAAAGAACAAAGCTGGAGACATCATGGTACCTGACTTCAAATTATACTGCAGGACTACAGTAAGCAAAAGAGCATGATACTGATATCAAAACAGCAGACAAACAGAACAATGGAACATGATAAAGAAATAAGGCTACACACCTACAAATATCTGCTCTTCTGAATAGCTGACAAGACCAAGCTACATGAAATGGATTCTCTGTTTAATAAACGATGCTGGGAGAACCGGCTAGCCATATGCAGAAGATTGAAACTGGACCCCATCCTTACATCATATACAAAAATTAACTCAACATGGATTAAAGACTTAAATGTAAAACCCAAAACTATCAAAGCTCTGGAAGCTAATCTAGGCAATAGCATTAGCTATTTGGACATAGGAACAGGCTAAGATTTCATGATGATGATGCCAAAAGTGATTGCAACAAAACCAAAAATTGACAAATGAGATCTAGTTAAACTAAAGAACTTCTGCGCAGCAAAAGAAACTATCAACAGAACAGACGACCTACGGAGTGGGAGAAAGTTTTTGCAAACTGTGCATCTGACAAGGTCTAATATTCAGCATCTATAAGGAACTTAAATTTACGAGAAAAAACAACCTGTTAAAAAGTGGGCAAAGTAGATGGACAGACACTTTTCAAAAGAAGATATACATGCAGACCAACAATCACGAAAAAAAGCTCAACATCACTGATCATTAGAGAAATGCACATCAAAACCACAATGAGACAGCATCTCATCCCAGTCTGGTTGGCTATTATTAAAAAGTTAAAAAAATAACGTGCTAGTGAGGCTGTGGGGTGGGGGGTGGGGAAGCAACACTTATACACTGTTGCTGAGGAGTGTAAGTTACTTCAACCATTGTGGAAGACAAGGTGAAGATTCCTCCAAGACCGAAAAACAGAACTACCATTTTTCCCAGCAATCGCACTGCTTGATATATACTCAAAGGAATATAAATTGTTCTGTCATAAAGACACATACACATGTATGTTTATTTCAGCACTATTCACAATAGCAAAGACATGAAATCAGCCTAAATAGCCATCAATAATAGACTGGATAAATAAAATGTGGTACATACACACCATGGAATACTGTGCAGCCACAAAAAGAACACAACCATGTCGTTTGCAGAAACTTGGATGGAGCTGGAGGCCATTATCCTTAACCAAACTAATGCAGGAACAGAAAATCAAATATCACATGTTCTGACTTATAGCTGAGAGCTAAATGATGAGAACACATGGACACACATAGAGGGGAACAACACACACTGGGGCCTGTTAGAGGGTGGAGGTTGGCAGGAGGGAGAGGATCAGGACAGATAACTAATGGGCACTAGGCTTAATACCTGGGTAAGGAAATAATGTGTGCCACAAACCCCCATGAAACAAGTTTAACTATATAACAAACCTGCACATGTACCCCTGAAATTAGAATAAAAAAAAATTAAAGAGGGAAAATGGGAAAAAAATTTTAGTCAGTAACTTTTTTGTTGTTGCTGTTTTTCCTGAGACAAGGTATCACTCTGTTGCCAATGCTGGACTGTGATTTTTGCTCTTGGCCTCGGGTGATCCTCCCGCCTCAGCCTTCTGAGTAGCTGGGACTACAGATGCACACCATCACGCCCAGTTAATTTTTGTATTTTTTATAGAGACACGGTTTCATCATGCTGCCCAGACTGCTCTTGAACTCCTGAGCTCAAGTGATTCACTGGGCTCGGCCTCCCAAAATGCTGGGTTTACAGGCACGAGCGACCGTGCCTGGCCTATATTCAGTAACCTTTTAAATAAAATAAACAACTATTACTGCTTTATTTTCGATATAGCCATGATATTTGGTGAATTTTCTTTGGATGCGACATTTCCCAATATATAATCATGTGATTCTAAACAATACTTTTATGGTACACATGTTAGTTCAGGTTCCCTGAGAAGCAGACACCAAGATAAGACTCCTGTGAAAGGGATTAATTATGGGAAAAGGGGGAGGAGGGAAGGGAGCAGAAGGCAGGAAGAGCCTCCCGATCATAATGCTGAAATGATGTTTGTGAAGAGAGAAGAGGAAGGAAAAAATAAAGATGGGTAGAAATACTTTCAGACTGTCCCACAGTTCTAAGGTTTCTGACAGGTTGATAGGGATACCATGAGACAAAGTTGCCTGTTAGAGGAGTTCCTCATCTCTAAAGAATTGACCTGCATTACTATTTCCCACTCCGTGATTATCTGGCAGAAGTCTGAGGGAAGCATGGCTTTGGTGCAAATGCAATGGTTGGTCCCAAGGGGCAGCAGTTGAGGCCATCAAGCAACTATGCTCCCTATAGCTGGGGATCTGAGTAGCACATTTTCATAGTTACCACAGTCCGCCTTTGTACTGCACAGATCTATTTCTCCATTCAGCTTCATGGAACGGTTCCTTCCTTATTCCTTTGGGCTTCTCTTTATGAAGGGAAACTGAAGAGGGACAATAGTGGGACACACTACAGCCTGTATTGCTGCGTTTAGTTTGTGGGCCAGAACTGGTAATTATTCTCTTCCTTTTCCACTACTCATTTGAAATTTCCCTCACACACAGTTGTTCTCTTGACTGGTCTTGGAAGCTTACCCAGTCATGTGAACCAAACCTTCATTGTGGAGGTGTCCAAACTCTTTTCAATGACATTATTCATTCACAGTTAAATGGGGCAAGAGAATACCAGGAGGCACTCAAGTAGATCACCTGGTTTCATACGTATTCCTTTCTTACTCATTTTACTAAAGCAGCCCTACACCCTCCTACAGTTCAGAGTCAATCACTCCTGTCACATGTGGATTCCTCTTCTTGGCTGCTGGTTCCTGGACATGAGTAGTCCAATGCTTGTTCAAACCACTGCTGTGATGATTGTGGGGCACTATCATGAGGAATAGGCACCCTCCTGCGTTCACCCCTTACTCTTAATCCCATTCTTCTAATTAGATCTAAAGACTAACATGGAGGTCTGTGATTTAAGGCATATACTGCATCCTGGAGGATGCCACCCAATTACTTCAGGGTTTACTTTTATTGGTGTTTTATCTTTGCCTTTAGAAGTGTTCTGTGAGGTCAGCTCCTTCTGGATGGTGCAATATTTGATATGACAAGTGGATCCTCTTGTTCTGGATCCATTTGTGCCCCTTCTTTACGATGAAGTGACTACCCTGTTCAGATGCTCTGTTGTGTGGGATTCCAAGACTGTGGATCAGGAACCCCCAAATCCCCCAGATGCTTATTAAGGCTGTGAAGGAGCAAATCCATGCCCAGAATAGGTATATATTCCTGTGAGCATGAACCACTGACCCTTCCAGGATGAAAAGGGTCCAACATAGTCAATTTACTGCTAAGTGGTCTTTATAAATAGTGTCATATTTGAGAAAGAGCCTTAGTCTCTGTTGCTGCAGTTTGGCTATTCATACAGGGAAGCAGCTAAATTGTCTTGGTACATAGAAGTCTATGATATTGGGCCCATATATCACCTCTATTTCTGCCACCATGGCTAGTTCTTTCAGAGGCCCAGCAAACCAGTCCCGAGAAGACCGAAATGAATGCTGGTTAATGTCAACGGCCAAAGTCGCTTTGTCTGCTTGGTTCTTCAGTAACTCTTTCATAATTGATGCTTTCTTGTGAACATTAAAACAGGATTGATACAGAAATCTTCCTATTTCATGCCACTCCCAATATGTCTATCCATATGCCTCTACTCTAGACTTCCCTTTCCTGATCTTTTCCTTTCAAGCTCCTGACCATATCACCAGACCTTTGGCTACTGTCCAATAAAGCATTTATATTACCATCATGAACCACTTCTTCTTCCACAAAAAGTGGATGATCAGGTACACTGCTTGCAGTCCTACCCACTGGGAAGATGTTCTCTCCCTCTCTGCTGCCTTTCAGGACCACCTCTAAATGTGTCTGTAATACAGTCACCATGTATTTTGACTTACTTTCACATGCCAAGCTCATCCAGTAAACCAATCTTGAGCTTTCCCCTCCTCCTTCAACTGGTTATATGGAATCACATAATTTCTTTTCTATTTATCTATTTATTTATTTATAATTATACTTTAAGTTCAGGGGTACATGTGCAGACCGTGCAGGTTTGATACATAGGTATGCATGTGCCATGGTAGTGGTTTGCTGCATCCATCGCCCAGTCATCTACATTAGATATTTCTCCTAATGTTATCACTCCCCAATCCCCCTACCCCCTGCTATTCCTCCCCTAGCCCTCCCAGTGTGTGATGTTCCCCAGGCCACAGTTTGTGATGTTCCCCTCCCTGTGTCCGTGTGTTCTCACTGCTCAACACCCATTTATGAGTGAGAACATGCGGCGTTTGGTTTTCTGTTCTTGTGTCAGTTTGCTGAGAATGATGATTTCCAGCTTCAACCATGTCCCTGCAAAGCACATGAACTCATCCTTTTTTATGGCTGCATAGTATTCCATGGTGTATATGTGCCACATTTTCTTTATCCAGTCTATCATTGATGGGCATTTGGGTTGGTTCCAAGTCTTTGCTATTGTGAGCAGTGCTGCAATAAACATACATGTGCATTCATCTTTATAACAGAATGATTTATAATCCTTTGGGTATAGACCCAGTAATGAGATTACTGGGTCAAATAGTATTTCTATTTCTAGATGCTTGAGGAATTGCCACACTGTCTTCCACAACGGTGGAATTAATTTACACTCACATCAACAGTGTAAAAGTGTTCATATTTCTCCACATCCTCTCCAGAATCTGTTGTCTCCAGATATTTTAATGATCACATGCTAACTGGTGTGAGGTGGTATCTCAATGTGGTTTTGATTTGCGTTTCTCTAATGACCAGTGATGATGAGCATTTTTTCATATGTTTGTTGGCTGCATAAATGTCCCCTTTTGAAAAGTGTCTGTTCATATCCTTTGCCCACTTTTTGATGCATACTTTCATATGGTTAAAACCAAAGGAGATGCACTGGTGCAACTGTGGTGGGTAGCATGGGGATCTGGGCTATCTGCTCATATACCTAATCTATGTCCTCTGGTTTTCCTTGGACTTAATCAAGGATATTCTGTTTCCATCGTATAATGGGCTACTGCTGGATTCATCTTACTTTATAACTTAGAGGGTATAAAATGTGTTGCTTCAAACACCCAAGGAGGCCTCCCAAGTGCTGTACTTCCTTCTTTGTGGGAGGTGATGCAAGATGCAGTAACTTTTCTTTTACTCTGGAGGAGATATCCTGGCATTCTTACAACCATTGAACCTATTAAAATTTCTGTAAAGTAATGGGCATATCTTCCACCCTCCAGAGCCCATGTGTCTTACAAAGGCCTCTAGTGTAATAACCACATTTTTCTCTTCCTGTCCAAGCAGCATATCATGGATATAATGGGTCAATGTGATGCCCTGTGGGAGTGTGTATTTTGTTTGCCCTGAAGCAAAACTAGAAATGGGTATGTTATCTCTTCCATGTGAAAGTAAATGTTCTGATCCCCTTTACAAGTAAATGCAAAAGAATACATTTACCACATCAAAAGCTACATACCAGGTAGTTAGGCTTTGTTAATTTACTCTTACAATGTTACCACATGTATACTTATGTTACAAACCTGCACCTGCTGCACATGTATCCCAGAACTTAGAGTATAACAATAAAAAAAGAAAATGAGTATGTGTGTATTATCTTCGCTTTTGAAGGGAGATATTTTGACTGATTTAGAGTAAAATGTGAATAGTATATTTCTTGGAGTGGAGATAAAACTGATATCATCCTTCTACTGTACCTGTGTTTTCTAATTTTGCTGAGCGCTTTTTCTGGTACCTTGGGAACTTGCTCAGCCCAGGTGTAGGACAACCTAGAAGTGCCACCGATTTTAACATCCTCAGGGTAACATCTGCCAATAAAGGAGCCAAGTCTGTAGAAAAATATCCCAATTTCTCTTCACTAGTTAGTATAATTCTGAGGAGCACTCTAAATTGTTTCTGAGACGGGGAGGGTCCCAGCAGAATTGAGCCAATTGCCTTTTGGTCTTGTCAGTATCTGGTGCTGTACTTTAAAATACTTTTCCATACTAAGATTATATACAAAATGACATGCTAAGTTCTATTTTTAATGGTTTTATGTCTTTTTGTGCAAATATCTAGTGTTTATTTTTAAGTGTATGAGAATAATAAGGCACTTCATTGTTTTTCAAAATAACAAATTATCCTAGCACAATTTCTTCAATCTAACCTTTCCCCACTGATTCAAAATATTTCAATCGATTTAATAGCATTTTTCCATATTTGGGTTTGATAAGCGGCTTTCTTTATTTTTTTCTTATTTATTCCAGTACAATATTATTTTAACATTGTAATTTCACAATACATTTTTTAACTTTTAAGTTCAGGAGTACATGTGCAGTTTTGTTACACAGGTAAACTGGTCCTCTCCCTCCTCCCACCCTCCACCTTCCTGTAGGCACCAGTGTTTCTTTTTCCCCTCTATGTGTCCATCATAATACATTTTCATCTGTTAGGGTGGCTTCCCCAAATTATTGTCCTGAATTGTCAGGGCTAGGTGTTATTGTAAGGTGAAGTTACACTAATACAATTTAGAAGAGATCGTCAGCTTGTCACAGGTTCTCAAGATATGAAAGTCCACCAGCAAGGCTCTATTAGACTCAGTGCATCACTTCATGGAAAGACGTGCAGATAGAGATCCTTCACAAGAGAAACCACCCTTATATGTCAAAGTCCTTAAAGGAGGTAGGGGAGTGCTTTCTGGAAGGTCTATATTTATAATATGATTCAGCAGTCGAAACAGATTGTCATGTTTTTACAACTCGAATCCTGTTTTTTCAACTGAAAATAATTGTATTGTTTAGTAATAAAAACAACAAAATGAATGCATGCTGTTGTAAAACAAAAGGAACCACCTTCCCAAATAAACAAAGAGGAAAGTAATTGAAGTGAAAAATTTTTTGAATGCCACTTCCTACCTATTTTCCAGACTTCCTAGCCTGGTGCTCCCCACCCCTTCTCCGGGTTCTAATCTGGGACAAAGGCCTACAAAACTGTTAAGGCTTTATTTTCTGGAATGTGAAGGTCAGAGAAGTGTGCGTTTAGGGGTATAGAAGAGGAGGAAGCGATTATTTAAAAGCTCCAGCAGAAAACAATTAGTTTTTCAAGATACAAATCTGATCATAATAGCATAGTCATTTTAAATTTTTCAGAAGTTGCCTATCACCAGCAGTGTACATGGCCTTTCACGGTCCTATTCTGCCACTTCTCCTACCTTAACTCCCTTTCTCCTCCTATTCCTTGTGCTCTAACAATAACAATCCACTTAAAATGAATATATAATTGCCTTCCATCCCTCTATGCCTCTGAAATGACATTTCCTCTTCCAGGAGCGTCCCTTCTCTCCTAAACCACCTGAAAAGACTCAACTCAGGTACTACCTTATCAGGAAAGTCTTCACCGACCTTCCCCAGGAAGTTGAGCACTACATAGAGCTCCACACGCTAGATATGAGATGACCTGTCACCCTGTCCAATAGTTATTTGACTATCTTCCCTACAGAAGCTTTTTGATGGCAAATACAGTAACTAACTTAACTTTATGTCTTTAACTTTCAACATTCTGCCTTCCACCTAATAAGTACTCAATAAAAGTTTGTTGAGTAAACGTCTGATGAGAGATTTCCCCTAAAAACCAGTAACTGTGATTAGTATAATTTTATAAGCCCAAAGGGAAAACTAATTGTCAATTATCTGTAGACAATGGATAACCCCAAACTCTATTTCAACCTCTTATCCAGTATACACTTTGAATTACTATATTTTAAAAAGCCTGTTAATTTTTAAAAAAGAAAAGTGAAATTCAAGTCCTAAATAATATTATTCCTCCTGCTTCATCTACCCACTCCCTGAGATCCCTAGCCACTTTAACAGACCTTCATTCTCTTAGTTTCAGTTTTTTCTGCACCCCATCAGCAGAAAATTGAATCTAACTCAGGCCCCAGAGACTATAAAAGCAATGAGGAAGATGCTGCAAGACCTGTGTTTTGGTAAAAACTTCCTTCAGATAAGCTATCCTTGGCAACAGGCAAAGGCAAATCTAAGGAGTATGAAGATCAAGAGAACCATTGACAAAACAAGGTGCTTTACGTAACAGAATCCCAAAAGTGGCAAAAATAACAGAAGCTTTTAAAGTGGAAAATTAGAAATACCATAAAATACAGATTATGAGAAAGAAATCAACCCATTTAACTCTCAATAAACCACTAGAAGCATTCAATTCATAAATACTGAATGATTCTTAAACATATGTTGCAATATCAATACAATTAAGAGAAACTAATATAAAGCATAATTGTAGAAACACACTATTTATTGACGGGGTTCTAATATTGATTCGCAGAATCTTTATTACACTGATTATGAAGCAGAAATGACCCCCGAAATTTCCTATCCCGTGAAGAGTGAATAAAACCACTATTAGAAAACCTGCTCATCTGTGCCTGTTTAATCTGTAGAATATTAAAAGATGAACAGCTAGGAGTTAATTCTTCCAAGTCTATCTGAAAAGATCTGAAAATCACTCTATGTTTCATAATTAACTGAGATCCTGAAATGAACACTTTAAGAATACAGAATGAATATCCATTTTCCAAGATGCTTGGGACCAGGAGCATTTTGGATTATGGATTTTTTTTTTTTTTTTTTTGAGACAGAGTCTCACTCTGTCACCCAGACTGGAATGCAGTGGCATGATCGTGATCTCAGCTCACTGCAGCCTTTGCTTCCTGGGATCAAGGGATCCTCCCACCTCAGCCTCCTGTATAGCTGGGACTACAGGAGTGCACAACCTTGCCTGGCTAATTTTTGTATTTTTTCTTTAGACAGGGTTTTGCCATGTTGCCCAGGCTGGTCTTGACTTCCTGGGCTCAGGCAATCGGCCTGACTTGGAATCCCAAAGTGTTGGAATTTACAGGCATCAGCCTAGCCAGATTACAGATTTTGTTTGGATTTTGAGATATTTGCAGTATACTTACAGTATACTGCAATGAGCATTTTCTTTGAGCATCATGTTGGCCTTGAAATATTTTGGATTTTGGAGTAGCATGGATTTCAAATTTGGGATGTTCAACCTACAACTGCATTGGTTTATTACCTGTTTAAATATAATTTGCTGCTTTGACCTTTTTAAACTAATAACTACACTGATTTGTTGGTACTATATAAGACATACCCAACCATTAAATTTATTAATAAGATGCTTCAAACCTGACCAAAAGTCATTTGTGCTATGTACCTACTCCAGGAAGAGTAAAATGGAAAAAAAAAAAAAACCTGAATAATCTGTACCTGTTTGGAGGTAAAATTGTCTCTTCCACATAGAAATCTTCATTTACTATGATTTCATGTGCAATGCTCAGCCTGGAAACTTCATTAACCGTCTCTATCAGCTGTGTGACAGAAAAGGCATCAGGTCTGCCCTCTAGGGGGAAAAAACATAATCATCATTAACAGGGAACCCACATAAATAGAATTTTTATTTTGAGATTCACTCTACCAAGTAAGACTTCCAAGTCTAGATTCATCAAATGGATCTTACCCAGACTCATTCAATTATTTTAATATTAGAAGTTTTCTGAACTCTTTGCCCTTCAGTAACACTGAAGGTATCAGAGAAGTCACGCATGGAAAGAAGAAATTCGTTTTTTCAAAAACACAAAACAGATTTCAAAACTTTCCACTTGAAATGTAAAACAATAAGTAAAACACAGAAAACAATGAATAAGTTGTGATTTGTAAGAATTAATGTGTATCTAAAAGTTATTGTGTTCTCACTGTTCTCTTGCTACCACAGAGGCTACACACAAGATGAAGGCTAAAATTTCCTTATAGATACCACACAAATTCTTACTAGATGGTTCTAAAGCTGAATCATACTTCTAAAACAGTAGTTTCTAAATATGGGGATTCAATAGACAAAATTTCAAAATAACATGAGTGGCAGATAATGATTTCACAATTTTTATTTTTCCACATATGGACAGGAAGGCAAACAAAAAAACAATGAGACTATCCTACCCTACCATCATCAAAATAATCACTTCATAAAAAGAAAAGGCATTTTATCATCTCAGGAAGTATAAAGAAAACACAGTCAGCATTAAGAATACTCTTTGGAGGGGAGGATCCAAGATGGCCAAATAGAAACAGCTCCGGTGTGCAGTTCCCACCAAGAACAACATAGAGGATGAGGGCCCACCACATTTCCAAAGAAATTTTCACTGCCCACAGACCAGGAGATTGCCCAGCCAAAAAGCAACACGAGTTTTCAGCATGGTGGTTTCAGCCGGTGCTGCGTTGGCACACAGAAACCCACACAAATCTGGGTGGCCATTTTAACTGTCTCCTGGAATGCCTGGGAGGCAGAGCTGCCCATTCAACTAAAAGGGAAGGGGCAGAGACAGGGGAGCCAGGCAATCTGGCTCAGCAGGTACCACCCCAACAAAACAGGCAATCTGAAACGCTCTGGATTGAGAGTTTCCAAGCAAGCACAGCAGCACCCAGGATGGTTCAGCTCAGTGGGGGAAAAGGTGACCACCACTACTGAGGCAGTCCGCCACTACTGAGGCAGTTCACAGAGCAGCTAGGCAGAGCCTGCAGCAGCTCAGCAATGCCTCTGCTGGCAGATGGTGACTAGACTACTCTGTGCAGGGCAGGGCATCTATTAAAAAAGGCAGCAGCACGACAGGAACTTATAAATAAAGCTGACCTTCCTAGGACAGAGCACCTGGGAAAAGAGGCAGTTGGGAGTTCTCAGACTTAAAAGTACCTGCCCAGCAGGTCTGCATGGAACAACAGAGCTCCCAGCACAGCACTTGAGTTCCTATAAGGGACAAACTGCATCCTCAAGCAACTCCATGATCCCTGTATACCCAAAGTGACACCTCATAAAGGAGAGCTCAGGCTCACATCTGGCGGGTACCCTCCATGAACGAGGATAGCAAAGGAACAAACTGGCGGCAACCCTTGCTGTTCTGCAGCCCCCGAGGGTGATCCCCAGGTGAGCAGGGTCTGGAGTGGACCTCCAGAAGTCCTGCAGCAGAGGGGCCTGACTGTTAAAAGGAAAACTAAGAAGCAGAAATAAATAGCTTCAACATCAACAAAAAGGACGTCCACTCAGAGAACCCATCCGCAAGTCACCAACTACAAAGACCACGGGTAGATAAAGCCACTAAGATGGGAAGAAACCAGTACAAAAAGGATGAAAACAACAAAAACCAGAACGCCTCTCCTCCTCCAAGGGATCACAACTCCTCACCAGCTAGGGATCAAAAATGGATGGAGAATGAATCTGATGAATTGACAGAAACAGGCTTCAGAAGGTGGGTAATAACAAACTTCTCAGAGCTAAAAGAACATGTACTAACCCAATGCAAAGAAACTAAGTATCTAGAAAAAAGGTTAGAAGAGATACTAACTAGAATAAATAGCTTAGAGAAGAATATAAATGACTTGATGGAGCTGAAAAACACAACATGAGAACTTTGTGAAGCATCCACGTTTCAATAGCTGAATCAACCAAGCAGAAGAAAGGATATCAGAGATTGAAGATCAACTCAATGAACTAAAATGAGAAGGCAAGAATAGAGAAAAAAGAGTGAAAAAAATGAACAAAGCCTCCAATAAACATTGGATTATGTGAAAAGACCTAATCTAGGTTTGATAGGCGTACCTGAATGTGATGGAGAGAATGAATCCAGGCTGGAAAACACTTTTCAGGATATGATCCAGGAGAACTTCCCCAACCTAGCAAACCAGACCACCATTCAAGTCCAGGAAATATGTACCAAATGGTAAAGACAATCGACACAATGAAAAAAATCCATTGACTAACAGGCAAAACATCCAGCTAGCATCAAAATGGCAGGATCAAATTCACACATAACAATATTAACCTTAAATGTAAATGGCAAATTGGATAAAAAGCCAAAACCCATCAGTGTGCTGTATCCAGGAAACCCATCTCACATGCAAGGATACACAAAGGCTCAAAATAAAGGGATGGAGGAAGATGTATCAAGCAAATGGAGAGCAAAAAAAGCAGCAGTTGCAATCCTAGTCTCTGATAAAATGGACTTTAAACCAACAAAGATCAAAAGAGACAAAGAAGGGCATTACATAATGGTAAAAGTATCAATGCAACAAGAAGAGCTAATGATCCTAAATGTATACTCACCCAATAGCGGAGCACCCAGGTACGTAAAGCAAGTTCGTAACGACCTCCAAAGAGACTTAGACTCCCATGCAATAATATTCGGAGACTTTAACCCTCCACAGTCAATATTAGATCAATAAGACAAAAAATTAACAAGGATATCCAGGACTTGAACTCAGATCTGGACCAAGCAGACCTAATATACATCTACAGAAATCTCCACCCCAAATCCACAGAATATACATTCTTCTCAGCACCTCACTGCACCTAATCTAAAATTGACTACATAATGGGAAGTAAATCACTCCTCAGCAAAGGCAAAAGAACAGAAATCACAACAAACAGTCTCTCAGACCACAGGGCAATCAAATAAGAACTCAGAATTAAGAAACTAACTCAGAACCACACAGCTTCATGGAAACTGAACAACTGGCTCCTGAATGTCAAATGGATAAACAATGAAATGAAGGCAGAAATAAAGATGTTCTTTGAAACCATTGAGAAAGAAGACACAACATTCCAGAATCTCTGGGACACATTTAAAGCAGTGTCTAGAGGGAAATTTATAGCATTAAATGCCCATATGAGAAGCGAGGAAAGATCTAAAA
>NW_016108381.1:13087-47657 GCF_001604975.1 Cebus imitator
GAGCTGGTTTTTTGAGATAAACAAAATAGACCACTATCCAGATTAATAAAAAAGAAAAGGGAGAAGAATCAAATAGATGCAATAAAAAATGATAAAGGGGATATCACCACTGACTCCACAGAAATACAAACTACAATCAGAGATTACTACAAACAACTCTATGCACATAAACCAGTAAACCTGGAAGAAATGGATAAATTCCTGGACACTTGCCTCCTCCCAAGCCTAAACGAGGAGGAAGTTGAAACTTTGAACAGACCAATAACAAGGACTGAAATTGAGGCAGCAATTAATAGCCTACCAACCAAAAAAAGTCCAGGTCCAGATGGGTTCACAGCTGAATTCTACCAGACGTACAAAGAGGAGTGGGTACCATTCCTTCTGAAACTATTCCAAACAATACAAAAAGAGGAAATTCTTCCCAAATCACTTTATGAGACAAACATCATCCTGATACCAAAACCCAGCAGAGACTCAACAAAAAAAGAAAACTTCAGGCCAATATCCATGATGAACATAGATGGAAAAATCTTCAATAAAATATTGGCAAACTGATTGCAACAGCACATCAAAAATCTTATCCATCACAATCAAGTGGGCTCCATTCCAGGGATGCAAAGCTGGTTCAACATATGCAAGTCCATAAGTGTAATCCACCCCATAAACAGAAGCAAAGATTAAAAACCACAATTATCTCAATAGATGCAGAGAAGGCCTTCGACAAAATCCAACAGCCCTTTATGCTAAAAACTCTCAATAAACTAAGTATCAAAGGAACATATCACAAAACAATAAAAGCTATTTGGAACAAACCTATAGCCAATATCATACTGAATGGGCAAAAACTGGAAGCATTCCCTTTGAAATCCGGCACTAAACAAGGATGCACTGTCTCACAACTCATATTCAAAATAGTATTGGAATTTCTACCCAGAGCAATTAGGTAAGAAAAAGAAGTAAAGTGAACTCAATTAGGAAAAGAGGAAGTCAAATTGTCTCTATTTGCAGATGACATGGTTGTATATTTAGAAGACCCTATCATCTAAGACCAGAATCTCCTTAAACTGATAAGCAACTTCAGCAAAGTCTCAGGATACAAAAATCAATGCACAGAAATCACAGGCATTTCTATACACCAATAACAGAATAATAGAGAGCCAAGTCATGAGTGAACTCCCATTCACAATTGCTAGAAAGAGAATAAAATACCTAGGAATACAACTAACAAAGGTTGTAAAGGACCTCTTCAAGGAGAACTACAAACCACTGCTCAAGAAAATAAGAGAGGACACAAACAGATGGAAAAACATTCCATGCTCATGGTTAAGAAGAATCAGTATCGTGAAAATGGCCAAACTGCCCAAAGTAATTTACAGACTCTGCGCTATCCCCATCAAGCTAACAATGACTTTCTTCACAGAACCGCACAAAACCACCTTAAACTTCATACGGAACCAAAAGAGAGCCCGCATTGCCAAGACAATCCTAAGCAAAAGGAACAAAGCCAGAGGTATCATGCTACCTGATTTTAAACTATACGACAAGGCTACAGTAATCAAAACAGCATAGTACTAGTACCAAAACAGACCAATGGAACAGAACAGACGCCTTGGAGGCAATGCCACACATCTACAACCATCTGATCTTTGACAAACCTGATAAAAACAAGCAATGGGGAAAGGATTCCCTGTTTAATAAAAGGTGTTGGGAAAACTGGCTAACAGTGTGCTGAAAGAAGAAACTGGACCCCTTCCTGACACCTTACACTAAAATTAACTCCAGATGAATTAAAGACTTAAACATAAGACCTAACACCATAAATACCTTAGAAAAAAACCTAGGCAAAACCATTCAGGGCATAGGCATAAGCAAGGACTTCATGACTAGAACACCAAAAGCACTGGCAACAGAAGCCAAAATAGACAAATGGGACCTAATTAAACTCCACAGCTTCTGTACAGCAAAAGAAACAAGCATTAGAGTGAACAGGCAACCAACAGAATGGGAAAACTTTTTTGCAATCTACTCATCTGACAAAGGGCTAATATACAGAATCTACAAAGAAATAAAACAAATTCACAAGAAAAAAAACAAACAAACCCATCCAAAAATGGGAGAAGGATATGAACAGACGCTTTTCAAAAGAAGATCTACATGAGGCCAACAAACATATGAAAAAATGCTCAACATCACTGATCATTAGAGAAATGCAAATCAAAACCACATTGAGATACTACCTCACGCCAATTAGAATGGCGATCATTAGAAAATCTGGAGACAACAGATGGTGGAGAGGATGTGGAGAAACAGGAACACTTTTACACTGCTGGTGGGAGTGTAAACTAGTTCAACCATTATGGAAGAGAGTGTAGCGCTTCCTCAAGGACCTAGAAATAGAAACTCCATTTGACCCAGCAATCCCATTACTGGGTGTATACCCAAAGGATTATAAATCATTCTATTATAAAGACACATGCACAGGTATGTTTCATAGCGGCACTGTTTACAATAGCAAAGACCTGGAATCAACCCAAATGCCCATCAACGATAGACTGGACAAGGAAAATGTGGCACATATACACCATGGAATACTATGCAGCCATAAAAAATTATGAGTTTGTGTCCTTTTTAAGGACATGGATGAATCTGGAAACCATAATTCTCAGCAAACTGACAGAAGAACAGAAAATCAAACACTGCATATTCTCACTCATAGGCAGGTGTTGAACAATGAGAACACACAGATTCACGGAGGGGAGCATCACACACTGGGGGTCTGTTGGGGGGGCCAAGGGAGGAACAGTGGAGAGTTGGGGGGTTGGGGAGGGATAACATGGGGAGAAATGCCAGATGTGGGTGACAGGGGGATGAAGGTAGCAAACCACATTGCCATGTGTGTACCTATGCAACAATCCTGCATGATCTGCACATGTACCCCAGAACCTAAAGTACAATTAAAACAAAATACTCCTTTAAATTGAATCAATTTAACATTATTTTAAAAACTCACTACAACATCTCTATTATTTTATTTCATTCAATATTGGTAAGAACTATGTCACAGCCCAGCACTGGAATTTGGAAACCAATGTTCTAAATTCATTGTACAAGATACTTTCAGTATTGAAACAAAATGTATATAGTAGTTACAATTATTACTTGATATGTAAAATAAAAGATGCAATAAAACTATTTGGTAACTCAATTTCAATGTAGTTTCATAACTTGTTCAGAGAGAACAATTTGCCCTCAAGTTATACTCAAACTCACATATAAGAGTCCAAAAACTCACTCCAAGAAGATAGTCTATTTACGTCCATTTATTTTTCACTTAAAAAACTGTTGAGATTTTGTTGAAAAGTTAGTCTCACATACTGTTATTTCCTTTCTATACTAACTAAAAAGCTACATATGTTTAAATATACCATCTAATTAATTCACTGACATCATTTATTTGAGAGATATTGTGACGTATGAATTGCCTCATTCTGCTTACTAGCAGTGGCCCCAAGTGGCCACTAGAGAAACACACGTGATTCAACTTCTTTTCCAGTTTTAGTCAAGAGGTTAGATCAAACTGCTACACCTGGATAGGTCTGCAGATTAATCTTTGGTTAAATTTATTGGAGATTATTATAAAAGAACTGCAATTTGAGTTCCTGTGAGGTTGGACTAGTCAAGCCAAAGCTTCAAATGCCCAACATAAGGTGTAAAAAAGACTTAAAGTCCCAATGTTCACAGAAAAATGCTGTTATTACAGATCTACATAACTTTACCCCAGAGCAGTGATAATTTTTATGTAAACAAAGCACCCCTGGAAAAGAACAGAACACAACTGAAGCAACAGATAATTTGGACCACTTCTGAGCTGTCCTAGATCTACCATTTATACTTCACAAAATCAAAATACAAGAATGCTATTTATTTCCCATGCTTTGAATTGACTAAATCACTCTCAACTATTGTCAAACACAAGTAGTTTCCTTTGTTGGCCTCTTTCTCTAAAGCCAAAATCTTTTAATTTTACTTACCAATTAGGGGCCTAACTCCTGCATGTAAAAATTAGAGGGGGCAGAAAGACAAGAGAAAGAATAATCCAAAAAAGGACTAACAGAAGGATTAGGAAGGAAAAATGCAAGGTTGCAAGAGCCTTCTATATCCCTTAAAGGCCCTTAAACCACGGGCTATTCCTTTAGCCTAATTATTGTTCATAGAATTGATGACATTATTCTATACCTACCAGGAGACTGGTCATCTAAACAGAAACTCTTGCTTTTCCAGCTCTGCCCTGGTGTTTTAGGCTCAGGGGCCCCGCTCTCCACTTCACTGAGATCATTCTGGAGCACAGTTTCCTCAGTCTTCGGCATCTTGATGTTAACTGGAATTGGAGAGAAAAGTAGAGGCCAGTTGTGTAAGACCTGACTCACACCCAACGACAAGAAGAAAGAGGGCTCCTCAATTGCAGTTGTGTGTCCCGGTGACTGAATCCGCTGCCCTCAGTTGAAAGGATTAAGTATCAGGGCTCAAAGCTTCTCAAAGGAACAACTAGGGTCTTCAAACAGGCCTTGAGGGGAAGGCGAATTAGCGGCAGTTCCTTTAGTGAAATCAAAGTTTAGTGTTGGGCAAGCGTAAGAGGAAAACAAGGCCCAGAGATGGACAACAACTCACCAGAAGGGGGGTACACTGCACATTACTAACCAAGCTAGGAAAGGAATCTTCCTCGGCTCTGACTACCTTTCATTGGTCCTGGAATACATTCTAACTCCTTAACTACTGCTCCAGACCTTCCTGAAGCGGCTCAAGGTCCCCCCACGGCCTTTGGGACCCTGGTCACTCACCTCCTCCTCGTCCTTGACTGGCTGCTCCGCTGTGTCTGCTGGTGAAGCCCCTCTGCCTCCCCAGCCCGGTCCTGGGAAGTACCATTGTAGCCAGGAAGAGAGGGGAGATTATCAGGGATGAGCCTGATGGAATCATGGAGATTATGAGGTCCACCTGGGGTGCACCCCTACCTGTGACACTAGATAGGAGAGTCCAAACATGAAAACAAAGGGTGATCCATTTCAACACAAAGGGTTGGTGTTACTTGCCCAGGGTGCCTTGGAAACCAAGAGAGCAGGAAAGGCAAGCAGGGTCTCACCACTGAGTGATAAAGGCAGGAGGCTGAGATACACATAATGAGGCTTTATGTTCATACCCTCCTGCCCAGGATCAAGACCTTGGAAGTAATCTCAAGCCCTGCTCCTCATGAATGAACTGTTCAAAGCTTTTATCCCTATTGCCCTGTGGGGATTCAGTCAGGTTGGTGGCAAAAATATTAAGGGAAGGTAGTGGATTCCACTTTAGCTGGGAGGTTTGTCACGGGAAACAAGTCCATAGCCTCCACTTAGGAAATTATAACATCTTCTACTGGAGTCCCCACGGCCAATTGCAGGGCAGCCTTACTAATATCTTTATCCACCATAGCATTAATCACAGTTTCATAGCCACATCTCATTCCCCTATAATTTGGGCCAATGTGGGGATGGGATATCCCAGACCCCTAGTAAACTCCATGCCACCCCAAGGCATCTTATGGTGCCTGGGGCATCTTAGCACCTCCCTTAACACCTGGCATGGGACATATCATAATTCTAGTCACAACTATACTATAACCTTTATTCATAACCACACTGATCAGTGCCTGATTTGCACTACGTACCCATCCATATGTTTTCCTTATGGGAACTAACATTTCCATTACACCCCAAAACTCCATCGTTAAGTCAAATTCTGCAGGACACAGCCTCGTACCTAGTGACCCCTACACTGCCCCAGAAAAAAAATAGCATTTAAGTAACTATTTAGGGGAAAAATCAGCATTTGTTGTTTGTTTGTTTGTTTGTTTGTTTGTTTGACTTCATGATGTTCATACAGCCCCTACAAATAAAGAACCAACTGGGCTACAAAATTCCAGAAGTCTTTTTTGGATTTTCTTTTATCTTTTGCATAAGTGAATCCACCACGGAAAGTAAGGAGAGACACATGAACTGTTAAACTCTCATTTTACAAATATGGAAATCAAGACTCATTTTAAAGGACCAGTCATGGAAGCTGTGTAGTAAAGGGGTAAGACCGTAAGCCTGAAAGGAATTCTACATTTTGCTTTGGGTTCTTTCAGCTCAATTATTTGCATGCTCTTCACTGCAATCCAGTTGTGAGCTTCGGATCTCATCTGTAAACTGTGGGCACAGGAATGAATGATCCTAAGGGGCCTCATGTTGCTCACTCTTTAGTCCTAGTGTACTTTGTCACTCCACTGGCCAGTCACCACAGTGATATGAGGACCCCTGGATTAGCCTATTTCCAGTATGTATATGTTTCCACACTATACTATTTGATCCCTCCCTTACCCTGACATAATTTCTTAACACATAAAAATTGTTTCTTTTATAAATGAAGACTATACTTTGACCAGATTCTCACCACCATTCTCGCCTTGTTAATGATAATAGTACAGTGTGAATATCTTGCATAATATGTGGATTTTGAAAAAGGAAGTTATGGGGAAGAGGTCCAAGAGCTTTCCAGCCTAGGAAAAATCCACCTTAACCTCCAGGCACAAGAAGATATGAGGGGACGTGGCTAGTAACGTTACCACTTAGCTAAAGAGTTTATTTTACTAATAAATATTAAATCTTAATTTCCCCCTCATCCTTCCTAGTATTTGCTGCAGTAATGTCAACTGTGAAACAAATTGTTCTCACGTCAAACCCAGGATAAATGTTTAAATATATTTTCCTTGATTTGAACATAAAATTATACATTCATAAGGTATATGTTTCACTATACAAGAAGTTCATTTTTCATTTAAAAAATTAGAATTCTATTTTATTTCTAAGAAAAACCTTCCAGAATGACACCAATTCATTTTTTCACAAAATTGCATTGTTTAAAAAAAAAAAACTCTACCTAGTGATACCTAAAGTTTTATTAGCACTTCATTCAAATAGTGAAATAGTCTTTTTAAGTGTCTTATAATATTGAAATCCCTGGGAGAGGTAATGAGGGGAAATAGAAGTGTGGAAACAACAAAGGAGGAGAAATAGAGGAAAACAGCAAATTACATTTTGCTAGGGATGGCCCAGATATTGTATTTAATAATATGTATTATCAGTAGTTGTCGAGAACCAACTAGAGGGAGAGAGAAAGATGGTGGAATAGAAGCCTATACCTTTTGAACCCCCTGCAGGAACACCAAATTGTAACCAATATCTGCATACAGAAAAGCATCATCATGAGAACCAACAATCAGGTGAGCAATCACAGTGCCTCGTTTTAACTTCATATTGTTGAAAGAGGCATTGAAGAGGGTTGGAGAGAGACAGTCTTAAATCCCTGATGCCACCCCTCCCCAATGCCCTTACAGCAGCTGTGCAGCTCAGAGAGTCTGTGCACTTGGGAGAAGAAGAGGGCAATGACTGGGGGACTCCACAGTTAACTCAATGCTACCCTGTCATAGCAGAGAGCAAAGCGATGCTGGGCTCAGCCAGTGCCCATTCAAAGAGGAAGTATTTGGACCAGACATAGCTAGAGGGGATTCACCCATTCCAGGGTGGAGAACTTCAGTCTCTCAGCAATCCACGCCACTATAGGCCAAAGTGCTCTGGAGTTTCAGGTAAACTTGAAGGGCACTCTAGGACACAAAGACTGCAATTCCTAGGAAACTCCTAGGAAATTAAACAATATGCACATAAAGGAACAGTGGATTAATGAAGTTGAAAAGGAAACTGAAAAATTTTATGAAACAAATAATAATGGAAACACAATATACCAAAACCTATGGAATAACAGAAAAAACAGTGCTAATATCAAAATTTATAGCTGTAAGTGCCTACCTTAAAAAGGAGAAAAGCTTCAAATAAAAAACCTAGTGAGGCATCATAAAGAACTATAAAAACAGGGGTAAATTAGAAGAAAACAGAGTAAATTAGAAGAAAAGAAGTAGTAAATATCAGAGCAGAAATAAATGAATTTGAAATGAAGAAAATAATGCAAAAGATTAATGAAACAAAAAGTTGTTTTTTTTGTCAAAGGTAAACGAAATTGGCAAATGTTTAGCCAGACTCTGAAGAACGAAGTGGAGAAGACCCAAATAAATAAAATCAGAGATGAAAGAGGAGACATTACAACAGTTAATCACAGAAATTCAAAGAATCACCAGTGGCTACTATGAGCAAGTATATGCCAATAGATTGGAAAATCTAGAAGAAATTGATAAGTTTCTAGACACATGCAATCTACCAAGATTAAACCACTAGGAAATCCAAAACCTGAGCAGACCAATAACAAGTAACACAGTCAAAGCCTTAATAAATAGTCTCCATCTATGGGGGGCGGGGGAAGCCTGGGACCTTATGACTTCACTGCTGAATTCTACTAAACATTTAAAGAAGAATTAATACCAGTCCTACTCAAACTGGAAAATAAAGGAGAAAATACTTTCAAACTCATCCTACAATGCTAATATTGCCCTCATACCAAAACCAGACAACCGCACATCAAAAAAGGAAAACTACAGGCCAACGTCTCTGATGAATATTGATGCAAAAATCCTCAACAAAATACTAGGCAAACACATTCAACAATACATTAGAAAGATATTTAATAATGACCATGAGGGATTTACCCCTGGGATGCAAGGATGGTTCAACATACACAAATCAATCAGTGTGATACATTATTTTAGCAGAGTGAAGAACAAAAACCATATTATAATTTCAAGTGATGCTGAAAAAGCATTTGATAAAAATTTAACATTACTTTATCATAAAAATCCTCAAAAAACTGGGTATAGAAGGAACATGCCTCAACATAATAAAAGCCGTATAAAACAAAGACCCACAGCTAGTATCATAAGAATGAGTAAAAAGTGAAACTCTTTCCTGTAAGATCTGGTACACAACAAGGATACCCACTTTCACCACTGTTGTTTCACCCCTATGAATCTACTGTAAGAAAACATTGGGAAAACTCTCCAGGACTTTGGTCTGGGCAAAAATTTCTTGAGTAATATCCCATAAGCACAGGCAAACCAAGGCAAAAACAGACAAATGGAATCACATCAAGTAAAAAGCTTCTGCAAGGCAAAGGAAACAATCACAAAGTGAAGAGCTAACACCCAGAATGGGAGAAATATTTGCAAACTACCCATCTACCGAGAGATTAATAACCAGTATATATAAGGAGCTCAAACAACTCTATAGGAGAAAATCTAATAATCCTATTAAAATGTGACAAAAAGATCTGAATAGATGTTGGGATTCACTCAGGGTAGCTGGCAAAATATTAGGGAAATATTAGGAAGGTTATAAGATACAGTCTCAAACCTTTTGGAAGACCAAAAGGTTTTTATTAACTTATGGAACAGATTGAAAGCAGCCAGTTCTTACATTAGAGCATTAAGTCATAGAGTGAAAGATTAAGGATAATAAAAACTTCTCCAGTTAAGTTTGTTTACCCCACATCACTTTGTCTCTACTCTAACTGTTTACTCATATAAAGTTTGTGCTGGATGGCTGGAGATCGAAAGGGAAATCCCCTTTAATGGTGTCTATTCTGGGCCCCGGAACCAAGACCTTTTTTCATTCGTAAAACCACTCTTTTAACCATGCTAACTATCCACAAGCTAGTTGACTTAGAACCTCTGTTATTAAATCCATACTGAATAAATGCAAGGAGGAACAGGGAGTTATGGTTGGTTAGCTGCAATTGCCCTCTGAAAGCAGCAGACAACCATCCCTAGCCCACTTGCCCACTTGACACTGTGTTCTGTGTGTGAGAGTGTATTTTATTCATCTGTCGCTGGGTCAGGGTCGAAAAGACAGACCTCCGCAGGTGGTGATCAATGTCTCAGGTGGTGACCCCAAAGTGCCACATCTCAAATATTTCTCAAAAGAAGGCATACAGATGGCAAACAAGCACATGAAAAGGTGCTGAACACCAGTGATCATCAGAGAAATGCAAATCAAAACTACAATGAGGTATCATCCCACCACAGTTAAAATGGCTTATAGTCAAAAGACAGACAATAACAAATGCTGGTGAGGATGTGGAGAAAAGGGAACTTTTGTACACTGTTGGCAGGAATGTAAATTGGTATAACCACTATGGAGAACACTCAAAAAACTAAAAACAGAGCTACTATATAATCCACCAATACCACTCCTGGGTATACTTCCAAAAGAAAGGAAATCAGTATATTGAAGAGATATCTGCACTCCTATGTTTATTGCAGCACTGTTCACAATAGCTGAGATTTGGAAGCAACCTAACCATCCATCAACAGGTAAATGGATAAAGAAAATGTGCTATACATACACAATGGAGTAATATTAAGCCATAAGAAAAGAATGAGATCCTGTCATTTGCAATAACATGGATGGAATTGGAGATCATTATGTTAAGTGAAATAATCCAGGCACAGAAAGACAAACATAGCATATTCACACTTATTTGTAGGATCTAAAAATCAAAACTGGACAGGCATGGTGGCTCACGCTTGTAATCCCAGCACTTTGGGAGGCTGGAGTGGGCAGATCACTTGAGATCAGGAATTGGAGACCAGCCTGGCCAATATGGTGAAACCCCATCTCTACTAAAAATACAAAAGTTAGCTGGGTGTGGTGGTGCACACCTGAAGTCCCAGCTACTCAGAAGGCTGAGGCAGGAGAATCGCCTGAACCTAAGAGGTGGAGGTTGCAGTGAGCTGAGATTGCACTACTGCACTCCAGCCTGGGCGACAGAGCAAGACTCTGTCTCATAAATAAATAAACGAATATCAAAACCATTGAACTCATGGAGATAGAGAGTAGAAGGATGGTTACCAGAGGTTGGGAAGGGTAGTGGGGGGTAGTAGGGAAGGTGGCAATGATTAATGTGTACAAAATAATTAGAATGAATGAATAATACCTAGTGTTTGATAGCAAATCAGGCTGACTATAGTAAATAATAATTTAATTGTATATGTAAAAATAGCTAAAAGAGTAAAATGGGAATACCTGTAACACAAAGGTTTAATGCTTGAGGGGATGGATACCCCATTTTCTATGATGTGATTATTACATATTCCATGCCTGTATCAGAACTTCTCATGTATCCCATAAATATATATAACTACTATGTATCCACAAAAATTAAAAGTTATATAAAGAATCAACCAGAAAATGTTAGAAATTGAGGCCTAGAAAGATGAAATGAAAATGTGCCCTCTTCCCCTCCAAATTTCAGTTAACAATAACTGCTTTTTATGTAACTGTAATTCAAATACATGCTCTATGCTCACCATACTACCTGCACAATAGGTAAGACATTATTTTATGCCCATTTAATAAGGTAACAAAATGGAAATATGAAAACTAGGTGAATTAATACAGATCACACAGCAAGCAAGGGAGATAAGTTTTGCACACACAAGCAAGGGAGATAAGTTTTTCTGACACTTGATAATATATTTTTTCTTTTGCATGACACCACCTTGCATCTATGGCAGAGAAGCTGTTGCCAAAATTTAGGAAAACCTAATTTTCAGTGATATGGTAAGTACCAGAAGTTGGGTACATACAAGAAGTGCGATAGGTGGTCAGAAAGAAGGCAAGATATCTTCCAGGAGCTTGAAATCAAGTATTAACCCAGCCTTTAACTGAGGCCCAAAAAACAAGATTATAAAGATTACTGGGCTTTCAAGGTGATAGAGACTCTCTCTTATACTGGCTCTCCATTTTTAAACCTTAAGACCTTTTCTAACCTTTCATAATGGTTAATATGATATTTGTCAGATGTGTCCCATCATTTATCAGGACTTTCTCTTCTTGGTAACATAATTCTCTATTAAAGTGAACATTACTCAAAAATGCAAATATTTTTCAATGTATCCTAAGAGAAAGTGAAAAACCTCTAATTTAAGTGGAGTCTAAAGCTTTCCTTTTCATATAATATTTTATAAAATACTGAGGCAGGGAATAGGGAAAAAGAGGCAGGAGAATAGGAAACATATGGCAGGAGAACAGCAAAAGTAATTAAAACTTGGATAAAGGGCAGAATAAGTAAAACCAGAGAGCAGAAGCAAGGTGAAGGGGTGGGTGAGCAAGAAGCAAGAAAAGAGGAAGAAGTTGAGCACCCAAAACAAAAGGAAGAAAAAAAAAGTGAGCAAGAACCCCACGGCTAGCAGGATCTGGACCAAACCAGTAAGGGTTAGCCCTTCAGGGATAGGCATGTGCATTAAAGAGAAAAAGTATCCTTAACATGACCCCATATGATATTCAGCTCATTAAAACTCATGCATATGGACTGCATATCATGCAGGTACTTAAAATTATGGGACAGAAGCGACCCTACAAATGCACAGCAGCCAAAGTAACTAAGCAACACACCTGTCAGTTAAAAGGCCGACACTGGCTAGAGATTAGGCAGCTTTGGGAAGAGAAGAAAACACACACACACACACACAAGAGAAAAAAAAAAAAAAAACACCTCAAAGTATACCAAACTAACACTGATCTCATCTCGCAGAGGTCAGTCTACTCTCCCACTCTGAGAGTGTAATACTGTGCTCAACAAATTTTTGCTGCTTTGCTATCTGTGTGTCTTGTCCAATTCTTTGTTCAGGATACCAATAGCCTGAAAATGTGTGGCACCATGCAGTAACAATATTACATGACTTTTGTGAACTATGAGTTATATACCATGTTTGTTCGTTGTATATTACTGTGAGTAATACATCTGGTTACCCACTCTGGGTACACATATCACAGTTTGCAAAGACATTCAAGAGAACTGTATGCATTTGGCAGGGAATTTTTACCCTTCAGATGTGCTTTAACCCAGACTCAATACTGTGATATCAACAGCCTGGAACTGCTTGGCACCATCTGGCAAAAATATTATATGATTTTTATTAAATATGAGTAATATACCCATGTTCGTTTTCACATAAAGACAACCCTAAAACTTTGAGTAAAATGTTTCCTCCAGGAGGAAGGACCATATATATTTGTTGGCTTCTTTTATTCCTTGGCACACTTGGGGTTATACACTTGGGGTACACATATCACAGTTTGCAAAGTCATTTATGAGAATTTTATGCCTTCAGCAGGGAATTTTTACCCTTCAGATGTGCTTTAACCCTACCTCAATGCTGTGATCAATTATTATTTGTTAAATTATATTTATGTATACTACTCCAAAAAAGAAAATTATACTGACAGTCAATCTTATCCATAAGGACACAAAGAAGACTAAGTGAAACAGAGATATTCATAGATGCTCATAAGTGGTATAAAATTACAAAATTTAGGAGGAATACTGGGTAAGAATAATTTAGTTAACACATAAAAAATTTAAACATTTCATTTTATAAAGAAGCATTTGAGACTGAGAGAACTTCAATTAGAGTTTACAGAACACTACCAGTTTACAGAAAAGCCGGGACTAGAACCCATATCTTGGATTGTTTATTTCACAACATATATAGCCACGCAAGAGCAATTTAACTAAGTATATACATTTGCTAAAGAAAAAATGTAAATGATGCACAATGGATTTAAAAACTAAGAGGTGAAGTTAAGTAGGGCCTTATTAGTCAAGATTCTCCAGAGGGACAGAACCAATAGGCTAGATATAGACATGGTTTATTAGGGAAATTGGAAAGGGAATTTATTAGGGAGAATTCGCTCACACAATTACAAGATGAAGTCCTACAATAGGCTGTCTGCAAGCTATGGAAGAGAAAAGGCACTAGTGGCTCAGTCCAAGTCCAAAAGTCTCACAAGCAGGAAAGCCAACAGTGCAGCCTTCAGTCTGTGGCAAAAGGCCTAAGATCCCTCAGCAAACTACTGGTGCAAGTCCCAGGGTCCAAAGATCAAAGAATCTGGAGTCTGATGTCCAAGGTGGTAGGAGTGGAAGGAAGCTTCCAGCATGGGAAAAGGAAGCCAGAAGACTCAGGAGTCAAATTTATCCCACCTCCTTCTGCCTGCTTTGTTCTAACCATGCTGGCAGCTAATTGGATGGTGCCCACCCACATTAAGGGTGGGCCTTCCTCTCCCAGTCCACTGACTCAAATGTCCATCTCCTCTGGCAACACACTCACAGACACAGCCAGAAACAATACTTCACCAGCCATCCAGGCATCCTTCAATTCAATCAAGCTAACACCTAATCTTAACTATCACAGAGCCCAAGATCACCATACAGTACAGTGTAGTGGAAGATAAACAGCTAACTAAAGTGGTGGGGGCACATAAATACAGGATGACACATTTATTTGTTTTATTTTGTTAGAGATGAAGGTCTTGCTATGTTGCCCAGGCTAAACTCAAACTACTGGGCTGAAGCAACCCTCTTTCCTCAGCCTCCCAACTAGCTGGGATCACAGATGCACACCACTATTTATTTCCAGCTTTAAATAAAACCACACAAAATCATAAAATACATTTATTTCATTACTGTCTCCTTTACAGTACAGAACTACACATCAACATTATCTGTATTTACCTTTTACCAATGTGTTTTCTTCACAGAACCCAAAGGGAATATGAGAAGGTTGTAAGTAATCTGGGAGCAGCCTAAAATTGAAACTTCCAAGCAAAAAGTGACGCATGATGGATGGGGAAACCAGTAGAGATCTTCATGGAAAGGAGATACAAAGCAGTGGAAGATGAAATTTCTGACAGCAGCATTTAGTGTCTACTTCTCCATTCACATTTCACACCATTCATTCCTAGCATATGGCAGTAATGACCTTTATTCTTTCTCCTGAGCAGGCCATGTGCCTTCCTACCTCAATGTCTTAAGCCTGCTATTTTTTCTCTCTATAATGCTTTCTTCCTTCTTTACCCACTTTTTCGGGACTAATTGATTCCTCATGGTTCATGTCTCAGCTTTCAAATTCTAAATTACTCAGAGAACCTTCTATGGTTTTCCAATCTAAATAAAAGTTCCCTGTTAGCCCCTGTCTTAACATTCTGTACTTTTTTAACCTCTGGGACACACTCGAAGCAGTGTCTAGAGGGAAATAGCACTAAATGCCCACAAGAGAAGTGAGGAAAGATCTAAAATTGACACCCTAATGCCATGATTAAAAGAACTAGAAGAGCAAGATCAAACAAATTCAAAAGCTAGCAGAAGACAAGAAATAACTAAGATCAGAGCAAAGCTGAAGGACATAGAGACACAAAAAAAACCCCTTCAAAAAATCAATAAATCCAAGAGCTGATTTTTTTAAAAGATCAGCAAAATAGACCACTAGCCAGACTAATAAAAAAGAAAGAAGAATCGTATTGATGCAATAAAAAATGATAAAGGGGATATCACCATCAATCCCACAGAAATACAAAATACCATCAGAGTACTACAAACACCTCTATGCAAATATACCAATAAATCTAGAGGAAATTGATAAATTCCAGGACACTTACACCCTCCCAAGACTAAACCAGAAAGAAGTTGAATCCCTGAATATAATAATAAATAGGTCTGAAATTGAGGCAGCAATTAATAGCCTACCAACCAAAAAAAGTCCAGGTCCAGACAGGTTCACGGCCAAATTCTACCAGATGTACAAAGAGGAGCTGGTACCATTCCTTCTGAAACTATTCCAAACAATACAAAAAGAGGGAATCCTCCCTAACTCATTTTATGAGACCAACATCATCTTGACACCAAAACCTGGCAGAGACACAACTAAAAAACAAAATTTCGGGCCAATATCCATGATGAACATTGATGCAAAAATCCTCAATAAAATACTGGCAAACTGAATCCAAATGGCCAATCAAAAAGCTTATCTATCACAATCAAGTCGGATTCATCCCTGGGATGCAAGGCTGCTTCAACATACGTAACTCTATCAATGTAATCCATCATATAAACAGAACCAAAGACAAAAACCACATGATTATCTTAATAGATGCAGAGAAGGCCTTTGACAAAATTCAACAGCCAGTTGTACTAAAAACTCTCAATAAACTAGGTATCTGTGGAACGTATCTCAAAATAATAAGAGCTATTTATGACAGACCCACAGCTAATATCATACTGAATGGGCAAAAACTGAAAGAATTCCCTTTGAAAACTGGCACAAGACAAAGATGCCCTCTCTCACCACTCCTATTCAACATATTATTTGAAGTTCTGACCAGAGCAATCAGGCAAGAAAAAGAAATGAAGGGTATTCAACTAAGAAAAGAGGAAGTCAAATTGTCTCTATTTGCAAATGACATGGTTGTATATTTAGAAGACTCCATCATCTCAGCCCAAAATCTCCTTAAGCTGATAAGCAACTTCAGCAGAGTCTCGGGGTACAAAATCAATGTGCAAATATCACAAACATTCCTATACACCAATAACAGACAAACAGAGAGCCAAATCATGAGTGAACTCCCATTCACAATTGCTACAAAGGGAATAAAATACCTAGGAATACAACTAACAAGGGATGTGAAGGACCTTTTCAAGGAGATCTACAAACCACTGCTCAAGAAATAAGAGAGGGCACAAAGAGTTGAAAAAACATTCCATGCTCATGGTTAGGAAGAAGCAATATTGTGAAAATAAACATATTGGACAAAATAATCTATATATTCAATGCTATCCCCATCAAGCTACCATTGACTTTCTTCACAGAATTGGAAAAAAAAAAAAACCTTAAATTTCATATGGAACCAAAAAAGAGCCTACATAACTAAGACAATCCTAAGCAAAAAAAGAAAAAAAAATGAACAAAGCTGAAGGCATCACGTTATCATACTTCAGACTATATTACAAGCCTACAGTAATTAAAACAACATGGTACCGGTACCAAAAGAGAGATATAGACCAATAGAACAGAACAGAGGCCTCAAAAATAATGCCACACATATGCAACCATCTGATCTTTGTCAAACCTGACAAAAACAAGTAATAAGGAAAGGATTCCCTATTTAATAAATGGTGTTGGGAAAACTGTCTAGCCATATGCAGAAAGCTGAAACTGGATCCCTTCCTAACAACTTATACAAAAATTACCTACACATGGATTAAAGATTTAAACATAAGACCTAACAGCATAAAAACCATAGAAGAAACCCTAGGCAATTCCATTCAGGACATAGGCATAGGCAAAGACTTCATGACTAAAACACCAAAAGTGATGGTAACAAAAGCCAAAATAGACAAATGGGATCTAATTAAGCTTAATAGCTTCTGCACAGCAAAAGAAACTGTCATTAGAATGAACTGACAACCAACAGAATGGGAAAAAATGTTTGCAACCTACCCATCTGACAAAGGGCTAATATCCAGAATCTACAAAGAACTTAAACAAATTTACAAGAAAATAAATAACCCTACTAAAAAGTAGGCAAAGGATGTAAACAGATACTTTTCAAAAGAAGACATTTATGCAGCCAACAAACATATGGAAAAAAGTTCATCATCACTGGTCATTAGAGAAATGCAAATCAAAACCACATTGGGATACCATCTCACACCAGTTAGAATGGCGATCATTAAAAAATCAGGAAACAACAGACACTAGAGAGGATGTGGAGAAATAGGAACGGTTTTACACTGTTGGTGGGAGTATAAATTAGTTCAATATTGTGGAAGATGGTGTGGTGATTCCTCAAGGATCTAGAAATAGAGATTCCATTTGACCCAGCAATCCCATTACTGGGTATATACCCAAAGAATTATAAATCATTCTACTATAAAGACACATGCACATGTATGTTTATTGTGGCACTTACGATAACAAAGACTTGGAACCAGCCCAAATGCTCATCAATGATAGACTGAATAAAAAAATGTGGCACATATACACCATGGAATACTACACAGCCATGAAAAAGGATGAATTGATGTCATTTGCAAGGACATGGATGAAGCTGGAAACCATCATTCTCAGCAAACTGACACAAGAACAGAAAACCAAACACCACATGTTTTCACTCATAAGTGGCTGTTGAACAATGAGAACACATAAACACAGGGAGGGGAACATCACACACTGGGGCCTGTCAGGGGGTAGGGGACTAGGGGACGGATAGCAGGGGATAGGGGGATTGGGGAGGAATAAGGAAACCACCATGGCACGTGTATACCTATCTAACAAACCTTCACACTCTGCACATGTATCCCAGAACTTAAAGTATAATTTAAAAATAAATAAAAAATAAAAAGCACATGGGTTAAGGGCCTAAGAACTGACGGTATCCATTAAAAATCAATTAAGTAATGGTTTACCTAATAAACAGAACCACCAGGCTAAGTGTTGAAGGCCCTACCTGCTTCTGCAGAGTGAAACAAAGGCAAACAGTTCATATATTTTCCTGTGTGCTTTTCTTTGTTCTGTGTACTTAATAGCAGTAACAGCAACGATTGCCATTGCTGAGCACTCACTAGATATCAAGCACCATGCTAACTGGTTTCTGTGAATTATCTCGTGGAACCTTCCCAATTATGATATTATTTCCAGGGCATATATTTTTTCCCGCTGGAGACTCATCCTTATTATGAGAGAAAACACTGAAGCGGTTCCACAAAAGAGGCAGTTACATCACTTAGGAAACAATGCATGATTATCGAAACCAGAGAAAATCCACCTATCAGACAAGCAGAGTTCAATAAGCACTAAGCTCCTCCATCTGTCAGGTTTGGTGCTGTTTTCCAAGAAGGTTCTTACCCTCAAGGAAGATGGTGATAATATTATTTTATGATAATAAAATAAAAAATAAAACTTAGCTTCAATTTTTTACAAACATTCACATTTAGATACCCATATGTGGATAGCTTTAGATCCCCTATTTCCCTTACTGACTGTATATTATATTCCAGACAAGACAAGTATTATCCTTTAAACATAGTCACTATATTCCAGAACTTGGCTTAACCTGGGCTCAGTGCCAGGGTTCAGGCCAATTAACTGGTGGGACAGGTGGGAGTTTACTTGTGGGAATTACCTTGGTTGAGAACTTAGATTTGGATGGAAAGAGACCAGAGTGGCAAGAACCACTGAGAATCGCATGGTGCCTATTCCCAAGCTCCATTTGGCAGTAATTTTCCAGTGCTTTTGTCCTTGACTCCAATAAGACTTGTTTTTCTTGCCTCCAGGAAAAGTTTCACAAAACACTATTTACACTTTCTCTGTGTGATGCACTGATATTTTCTGTTCTGATTCTATTTTATTCCATTTTATTTTCTCTAATGCTAGTGTTGAATTAGTGGGAGACTGTATGTCCTGGTTTGCCCAGCACAGTCCTAGTTGATGCTGTTATGCCCTATAATTATTAATGACTCTTCCTTTCGGCCATTAAATTGATTTCATAATGCACTGCTCAGGTTTGGAAAATCTTGCTGTAGAAAAAGAAGCTTCAAGCAGCAAGTGAAGGCGCTGTTTTCACAAGGAGGGAAGAGGCCCAGGCCCCTGCAAAGCTGCCTCAGGGCCAAAGAAACAGCACTGAGAAGGATTCACAAAAAAGGTCTGCGCCTTTGGCAGGGTACACAGGCAGCCGTGAAATGTTTCTCAGTGAGTCATGGAGAAGGGTCCCTTTTCTCCCAGAGACCACAGACCTGAAAGAGAAGGATCTTTGTTTCAATCCAGAGACTTACAGAGATATGTGCAGCTTGTTAAGGAATTTGGGATTCCTATACTGCAGTCTGCAGGTTAGAGCAATAATCTAGGAACATCGAATTATTTCTGACAATGTTTAAACTCACGGTTTAAAGGAATTAAATAGAATTGATTTTCATAAACATCTGTGTGACCAGGCTGGGCGCGGTGGCTCATGCCTGTAATCCCAGCACTTTGGTGGGCTGATCACTTGCTGTCAGGAGTTCGAGACCAGCCTGGCCAACATGGTAAAACCCTGTCTCTACTAAAAATACAAAAATTAGCTGGCCGTGGTGGCACATGCCTGTGGTTGCAGCTACTCAGGAGGCTGAGGCAGGAGGATCACTTGAACCCGGGAGCTGGAGGTTGCAGTAAGCCAAGATTGTGCCACTGCATTCCAGTCTGAGCGACAGGGTGAGACTCTCTTAAATAAATAAATAAATAAATAAATAAATAAATAAATCTGTGTAACCAAAATATGCTAGAAATAAATGATAGTTACTTAACAAAAATAAATCTGTACTTTTTAGTAACAGGAATCACCACAGTTTGTAATTATACATTTATTTGCATAATTACTATTTACTGAATATTGCACTTCACCATGAGACGAAATTTTCTGAGGGTAGAGGCTGTGCATTTGGTTCTTCACTGTGCCTAGAACATAATGGATACTCAATAAATTAAGTGTGGAATGAATGAATAACCATAAATGCCCTAACCCCACAGGGCAACAACACTGTTGGGAGAAAGATATAAAATGGAACACCCTTGCCTGCCGAATGTACTGGACTCATCTTAGTTACCAGAAACATGTTTCCTCTCTGTGTCTCTTTCAGTTCTTGGTTTCAGAACTCTGATCCACAACCTTCCCAGGAAACTAATCCCCTTATCTATAATTACCCAAGAAGACAGTCTGCTATAAATCAGATTTGCAGGAAGCCAGATTGCTATCTCTAGTAACAATCGAAGAAACCAAACAACTTCTGTAACAATTGGCCCCAAATGACCAACACTTGATTAATAACTGGCAGATTTTTCAATTTTTGTTCCTGCATCCACCTTAGGACCAACCAGGGCAAACTAAATATGAACTTCCTAACCTGTCACATAAATTGTTCTGCTTCTACTTCGCCCACCTACAGCTTCCCCATGCCAAAAACCTCCAATCAGGAAATATCTGAAGTCTTCCCTTTTTTCTACTATAAAGTTTTCCCATTCCTCTGCATGGCTTTGAGTACCTGCCAAAACACAAGTGATGATGTCTGACTCATTTGCTGTAGTAAGTTCCAAATAAATAGTCTTTGCTTATTCTCATTTAGTCGTTTTTCCTTTATTTCCACACCAGGAAGAGTCTTCAAAGCTGAGAACGAATAAAGAAAGCATCAGCTTGAGAAAAGAGAGAGAACATTTTATGTCCTGAGACCACAGGTGTTTTCCGAGGACCTTGGAATGTGGCAGCAGAGGGTAGCAGCATCCTGGAAGCAACTCAGAGGGGCCTATTCCTGAGTAAAGGATCTCTCAGTATTGCCTTCACTCTTGCTCTTTTTCATTCCCTGGCCTGCTTGTTTGCAAGATGGTTTAGTGGCAACCTCAGCCAAAAGATACTAGGCTGATTTCAAAGCCCTACCAAGAGCTGCATCACCACAATTGTACCTGGTGCTTCAGGACATGAATGAGTTGCACACTTAAAGTAGTTTCAACAAAAATACAGTCAGTTGGTTTTAAATTCTGGCAAGAGTTGGTATCTTATTTATGTTTTGTTTTTTTTGTTTGTTTTTAACTAGAGAGATTCTTTATGGACCACAGAATGCATATTTACTGGCAAAAATTATTTAAATCTCTTGACTTAGAGAATAAAGAAAATCCACTTTCTGACAGCAGGTAATATTTTCTGACATCTCAGAATGGAATTGAGTACAGTCTTCCCTTGGTATCCAGGGAGTATTAATTCCAGGAACTCCGCCCACACCCACGTATACCAAAATCCACACATACTCAAGTCCAGCAGTTGGTTCTGCAGAACTTGAGTACACTCAAAGTTGGCCCTCCATATATGCAAGTTTTGAATTCTGTGAATACAGCATTTTAAATCCATGTTTGGTTGAAAAAATCTGCACATAGGTAGACCCACAAAGTTTAAACCTGTGTTGTTCAAGGGTCAACTGTACATATCTGAATGCCCTCATAATTATGGCAGGTGTTAGGGAAGTTAGAATTTTGACTCAAAGTTGGCATACCCCTTTTCTCAAAGTAAGTACATCGAAGGCTTTAGGCTTTTCTGGTCTTAAATAAATCATACAAACTGAGGGAGCTCTTTAAGAAAGTTGTTTTGGAGTTTAAGCCAAGAAAATTCACCTTGCTACCACTGTGTTAACTGATCTAAAACTATCCATTTGTCAATGGATAAATTCCTTTAATTCCCACTTCTTAATTCCCATCTCCTTAATTCGCACTCTTTTTTTTTTTTTTTTTTTTTTTTTTTTTTTTTTTTTTTTTTTTTTTTTTTTTTTTTTTTTTTTTTTTTTTTTTTTTTTTTTTTTTTTTTTTTTTTTTTTTTTTTTAAGACAAGGTCTCTCTCTGTCTCTCAGGCTGAAATAAGATGGTGCCATCATAGCTCACTGAAGCCTGCACTCAAGTTATCCTCCCATGTTAGCCTCCCGAGTACCTGTGACTACAGGCATGTGCCACCATGCCTGACTAATTTTTATTCTTTGTAGACATGTGGTTTCGCCATGTTGCCCAAGCTTGTCTTGAACTCCTGGTTTCAAGCAATCCACCTGCCTTGGCCTCCCAAAGTGCTGGGATTACAGACATGAGCTACCATGTCCGACCAATTCTTACTCTTAAAACATAACGTAATGCATTTATATATTTATAGAGTGGATATTCTTGAATGGTTAGGGACATGTTTTTTTGTTCCAATAATTTCATTAAATGAACTATGGGACTCACAACTTAAAGGAACTTTTAAATTAACTCTTTAATTGAGCAAACCTGTCTTTCATAAAGCAAATAATTAGCCACCAATTTGTTTCCTAAACAAGACTTTACATAGCAGATTTTCCTAAACAAAGACTCTTTTAGTTGGTGGTTTGTAGATTTTCTCATTTTTCCTGACTTCAGTAAAGACAAACTTATTATAAAAGGCCAATGTGGGATGATGTTAGTGAGAATGGCAGAGAAAGGACCTTGAAAAATTCTTCTTTCCATAAGGACAGTAAGTACATTGGCAAGTATGACAAAAGTCAACTTTTTCAGAACTCTGAAAATTAACCAAGGCTTTGAAAAATCCAAGGTGAGTTTATTAAAGAAAAAATGATTGAATTTCAGAGACAACAGCAAGCATTGTGGTATTTCAACTTGTTCTGTTTCCACCGCTTTTTCTTCAAGCCCAAAGTTGTCATAAAACTCAACAGCCATATAATCACAGTGAAAACCAACAGCCAAAGGAGAGAGCAGAGGATCTGAAGCTGTCCAAAACATCATTCTAAGAGAAACATCATCATAGGAACTATTTGGGAGCTCCCTGGAAACACTCGTTTCAAGTCTTTTCATTATTTGACCTCACTCGGTGTGAACAGTCTTTTTCACAGGGGCATTTGATTTAAAGAAAACAGTAGCAATCGTATAACACAATCACTCCTTGAGGTGGCAATAAGTGTTACGACAAACAAGAAGCTGAACAAAAAGCCTAAAGAGTAAAACTGCGGAATGAGATGCTTATATAGGGGACTTTGAAAAGCTTAGGTATTTAAAATACCCAAGAATCTGGGAGGCCACTCACATGTGCAGGGCTGTGTGCACACCTAGAAAAGATCTAAGAAGGCTCTAAATTTTCACCTCTAGGCGACCTTGAGACCCAGCACAAGTTGAAGGCTGAGAGAGAGTTGTAAACTGCTTTGCCTGAATATTGAAGGAATTATCCACAATACATACAGGGTCCCTGGAAAACAAATCTGGGAGGCTTGTTGGTTAATGGCTTTTAAGGAAATCTATGTCCAATCATTACCTTACTATTAAACTAACCAAGTAGAGACTTTAGTGGCCACAAATGACAAACAACACACACACAACAAAATTCAAGAAAGTCCCTAAACAAACAATAAAAACAAACAGAACAAAAAATATTCTGGAAAGAGAAAAGAAACTGATTTTAAGTTCCCCATAATTATATAACTTACAATGTCCAATTATCTTGGACCCTTCTCTTACATCATACACAAAAATCAACTCAAAATGGATTAAAGGCTGAAATGTAAAACATGAAACCATAAAAATCCCAGAATAAAACACATAGGGAAACTTCCTTTATATTGGCCTTGGCAGTGATGCCTTTTGTTATCACACCAAAAGCTCAAGCAACAACAGCAATAATAAGTGGGACTACATCAAACTAAAAAGCTTCAGTACAGCAAAGGAAGCATCAACAAAATAAAAAAGCAGTCTATGGATTGGGAGAAAATATTTGCAAATAAAATATCTGATAAAGAGTCAATATCCAAAATATATAAGGAACACACACAACTCAATAGCAAAAAATGCAAATACTCCCTTTAAAACATGAGCAAAGGACCTGAATAGACATTTCTCCAGAGAAGACATAAAAATCACCAATAGGTACATGTAAAGGTACTCAACATCACTAATTATCAGTGAAATGCAAATTAAAACCACAACAGGATGTCATATTACTCCTGTTAAAATATGTTGTACATCTTCAACATATACAATAAGAAATAAAATATGCTGTTATCAAGGAATGACATTAGCAGGATGGTGGAATAAGAAGTCCTGGACTTTCCTTCCCCAAAAGACACAGGGATTCAATAGCAAGTGATGAATCAATTTCTTTTGTGAGAAATCCAGAAACTAGTTGACAGGCTCCTGCACCCTGAGTGAGTGTGAAACCAGCCACATCAAAACAAGTAGGAAAATTGAGACCCTCTTACCATAATCCCCACCCTAGGCACAGCACCATATGATCAAGAGAAAACCCAAGGCTTTCAGCCTCTTCTTGAAGAGCCAAGGAGTTAGACAACACATCTAAATTTCCAATTTTCCCAGGTGCTACCCAAAGGACTGGCTTCTATCTCTCCTGTTTCTAAAAGCTGATGGGGCCCAGCAGACACTAGTCCCCTGGGGGCTACAGAGAGCAATGCCTAAAGTGCAAGCACTTACCACAGCTCCACTCCCAGTTCACCCAGTTTAAGTCAAGAAGAAATAGAAAATGTTGATAGTCATATAACTACCGAAGAGATTGTGTCAGTCGTCAAAAACCTTCTCACAAAAAAAATCCCAGGACACGATGGCTTCATTGGTTAATTCTGCCAACAGTTCTAAAAAGAAATAACACCAATACTTCACAAACTTTTCCAAAAATGAAAAAGATGGAACACTGTAATTCAAGTATCACTCTATAATTCAAGTATCAAAGCCAGACAGACATTACAAGAAAAGAAATAAAAGACATATATATTATGAATATAGATGAAAAATCTTCAGCAAAATAATAGCAAAACAAATTCAACATCATAGAAAAATAAGTATACACTCTGACCCAGTGCAGTTTATCCCAAGAATGCAAGGTTGTTTTAGCATCTGAAAATCAGTCAATGTAACTTATACGCAATATAAATAACATAAGGGCAAAAAGGCATAATCATCTCAATAGATGCATTTGACAAAATCCAACACTATTTTATAATAAAAACACCCAACAATCTAAGTCTAGAAGGGAACTTTCTCCACATTATAAAAGGCAGCTGTAAAAACCAATAGCTAACTTCATACTTAATTAAATGCTGGATACTTTTCCATTAAAATCAGGAAACAGACAGAGATGTTCACCTTCACCACGTCTATTCAGTAATGAACTGGAAGTTCTAAGCAGGGAAATTAGATGAGAAAAAAAATAAAAGTCATCCAGACTGTAAAGAAAGAAATGAAATTATCTCTTTTTGGAGATAACATGATTTTATATTTAAAAACAACAAATCCACATAAATATATTAGTGCTAATAAATAAGTTCAGCAATGTTGCAGAATTAACATACAGAAATCATTTGTATTTCTATATACTAGAAGTAACCAATTAAAAATGAAATTAAGAAACTAATTTTACTTACAATAGCATCACATTAATTAAATCACTTAACATTTAGAAAAGAAGGCACAAAACGTGCACACTGAAGTGTAGAAACCATTGCTGAAAGAAATTAAAGAAGACCTAAGTAAATGAAAAGACATTTGTGTTCATGAATTGGAATAATTAATATCATTAAGATGTTGCTACTCCCCCAAATTGACCTACCGATCTAACAAAATAACTTTCAAAATTCCAACTGCATTTTCACAGAAATGGGAAAGCTAAAATTCATGTTTGTATTACTTTGTTTTCACATTGCTATAAAAAACTACCTGAGACTGGGTAATTTATAAAGAAAAGAGATTTAATCGGCTCACAGTTCCACAGCCTGTACGGGAAGCATGGCTGGGGTGGTCTCAGGAAACTTACAATCATGGTGGAAGGTGAAGGGAAAGCCTGCACATCATACATGGCTGGAGTGAGAGGAAGAGAAGGAAGGGGAAGGCGCTACACACTTTCAAACAACCAGATCTCATGAGAACTCTATCATGAGACAGCACTAGGGGGATGGTGCTAAACCATGAGAAACCACCCCTAGATCCAGTCACGTCTCACCAGGCTTCTCCTCCAACAGTGAGAATTGCAATTCTACATGAGATTTGGGTGGGGACACAGAGCCAAATTATATCAATGTGGAAATAGAAGGGACCCAAATAACCAACACAATCTTTAAAAAAATAGAATAAATTTGAAGAACTTGCACTCCTTGATTTCAAAACTATAATAATCAGTACAGTGTGATATTGATGTTTCCATAAGGATATATATGAGTAAAATAAAATTGAGAGCCCAGATATAACCCATACACCTATGGTCAATTGGTTTTCAATAATATTTTCAAAAATGGTCCTGGGACGAGTGGATATACACATAGTGGTTGCAAAATAATGAATTTGGTCACCTTCCTCACATTGTATGCAAAAAAAAAAACCCATAAAAATGTATGAAAGATCTAAATGCAATAATTAAAGTTATAAGCTACTGGAAAAAAAAGATGTAAATCTTTGTGACTTTAGACTAAGAAATTGTTTCTTTGATATTGTCTTAGTTCAGGCTTATATAACAAATACCATAGACGGGGTGGCTTATAAACAGCAGAAATTTCCTTCTAATAGTGCTGGAGACCAGAAGTCTAAGAACAGGGTGCCAGCATGGTCAGGTTTTGGCAAAGGGTATCCTCACATGGTAGGGAGCAGAGACAGTGAGAGCAAGCTTTTGTGTCTCTTCTTGTAAGGGGAATAATCTCATTAATGAGAGCTCCACCCTCATGAGCTAATCACCCCCTTAGGGCCCCACCTTCCAATAACATCACATTGGGAATTAAAATTTCAACATATAAATTTGGGAGGACATGAGCACTTAGTCCATAACAGATATGACATCAAAACACAACCACCAAAGAAAAAATAAACTGAACATCATCAAAGTTTACAACTTTTGTACATCAAAGGACACTATGAAGATAACACGTTTACCTATGTGACAAACCTGCACATCCTGCTCATGCACCCCAGAACTTAAAATAAAAACTAAAATTTAAAAAGATAATTAAAAGATAACCCAGAGTTGGAGAAAGTATTTGCAAATATTTTATGTAATAAAAACCTAGAATCCAGAATATATAAAGAACTCTTACAATTCAGTAATAAAAACAAACCCAATTAAAGCTGAACAGAGAATTTGAATAGATATTTCTATGAAGAACAAATGGCAAGTAAGCACATAAAAGAGAATCAATATCATTAATCATTAGGGAAATGCAAATGAAAACCACAATTAAATACTACTTCTTACCCACTAGGACAGCTACCATCAAAAAGGACAGACATGACAAATGGTGATGAGGATATGGAGAAATTGGAGCCCACAAATACTGTTGGTAGGCATGTAAAGTGGTGCAGCTACTCAGGAAAACAGTCTGAAAGTTCCACAGATGATTAAATATAGAGTTACCATATGTCCCAACAATTTCACTCATAGGTATATATCCAGGAGAACTGAAAACATGTTTATACTAAAATTCGTACATGAATACTGACATAACATTAGTCACAATAATCTAAAGCTAAAACAAACACAAATAACCATTAGTGACTTTATAATTAAAATATCATATATCTATATAATGCAATATTATTTACCATAAAAGGGATGAAATTCTGACACATGCTACAACATGGATGAACCTTAAGAACATTATGTGTCAAGTGAAAGAAGCCAGTCATAAAAAGCCACATATTGTATGATTCTATTTATATGAAATGTTAACAATAGACAAAACAATAGAAACAGAAACTGGATTAGTGGTTGCCAAAAGCTGTTGGAAAAGGGCAATAGGGGGAGACTAATAACAGGTAAGGGATTTCCTTTTAGGGTCATAAAAATATTCTGGGATTAAGTAGTGGTGATGGCTGCAAAATTGTGTGAACATACTAAAATCATTGAAATGTACATTTTAAAATAGGAAATTTCATGACATATGAATAATTTCTCAATTTAAAAAAGTTAATCCCAATCACCATCAATACACTGTAAAGCTCAATTGGGCATGAGTGGCATAGATACAATTCTTCCATGTCTTTCATTGTTGATCTGTTTATCTGTATGTAATTATAGAAATAAAGGTTGGACAGACACTGGATCTTGATGTCAGATTCCATGCTATGACTGTATATAGATACTTTCCAAATCCAAATTGAAGTTTCATAATAGGTTCTGTTGTAAATGTGTGGTTCTATTTTATATCCTGTATTTACATGTATTCCATAAATAACATTCCAAAATTGTCTGAGACACACAGATTTGCAGAGTATCATCTTATCTTTCAAGCTTTACTCCAAAAAGAGTTGAGACTTTCTTTAATAGATTTAGTACAACAAACACAGTATGCTGTCTTTAGTAATATAGTGAAATTTATCCACAGTTCAAACTTTGGTCTGTTGAGCTTTCTGCAGCTATGTATGCAGCTATGCCACATTGCAGAGACCTGACAAAATAATCCCACCACTTGTACAGCATTAGGTTTGCCTATGACAGCAAATCAGAAAGACGACATCAAATTTACTTTGGATACACAGAAAAAGCTGCATTTTCCCAAGAAAGTTAGTAAAAGAGGTATTGTTGAAATTGCAGTTTCAAAAAAATCTGCAATGTATATTCTTCTTCTTTCTCTGTTCTTTGTGGAGAGGTATAAGCAGAACATAAAGATGGTAAAATATAACTAATTCAAATTTTATTCCTTTATAACTTTGTAATTGTCACATGAGCTAGGTATGATGTTTAAACTTTGCAATATTTCCCTTTATAATGTTAATTTTAGAAAAGAAATTTTAACTAACATCAAGCATTTTATACCCCCCTTAATATACAAATATTTTATATCTTAATGGTGAATTTGTATCCAGACATTAAAGTACATTGTTGAGATTCACTCGGGCTGATTGGCAAAATATTACAGAAAATATTTAGGGCAAGTTATGGGTTATAGTGTTAAACCTTTTGGAAGGCCCAAAGGTTGTATTGGGGTGGGCCAAAGGCGGCCTGCCAGTCCATTAAGTTAGAAAGAGATAGAGACCATCAAAGGCCTTACCCCACACCCATTTGTCTCCACTCTGTTTGCTCATGTTAATTTTGTGCTAGGTAGTCTCTATGGGAAAGATCAAAGGGGAATTACCTGTTAATAGCATTTATTCTGGACCCCAGAACCTAAAGCTTTTATCAGTCCTATAACCACTCTCTTAACCATGTTAATTATCCACAAGTGTGTTAACTTAGAACCTCTGTTGTAAAATCTTGAGGGAATAAATGTGTAATGGACAAAGGGTCTGGGTCGATTGGTTGCATTTCACCCTCTGAAAGCAGCCAATGGCCACTCCTAGCCCACTTGAAACACTGTTAGTGGTGTGAGAGTGCATTTGTTCATCTGTCGTTAAGTCATGGTCTGCAGGTCAGACTTCCACAGCAGTAACCCATGTCTCAGGTGGTGACCCCGACATGAACGAGGGCACAGTAAATCTCTTGAGATCTTTAATTAGATTCACCTTTGATTGGTCTTAATTCTTGGTAGTTGAAATTATTAAAATGCCATTTCAAAGAGATCGTTCATGGCCTCAAATTTTCAGTGACTGGGACTGGCTGTCCAGTTAGTTTGAATTAGTAAATCTGAATTAATATCAATTTACTTTTGAGTACCTCCTGAGTGATTAGGACACAAAATGTGGAGTGAGACTGACCAAAGACAAATCATCATTTCACTATATACAAGCTCAGTGACCACTTAGCCAAGTGGCCTCTGTGCTTCAATTGCCCTCATCTGTACAATTGGAATAATAATAGCAGAAATGTCATAAAGTTAACACAATTAAATGTGTTATCCTTTTAAAGTACCTGGAACATTTTAATCATTATATTTTTTCAAAATAATAATTAAAACAGACTTATTTGGTTTGCTTTCATGTCCTTTAAGCCTGCATTAAATCAACAGTACTTAATCTGTACCAACTACCATGCTTAGGTTCTTGCAGCACTTCCTATGTTATGGCTATGTTTATAGTTTTATGAAGGACCTATTTTACTGTTATGAGTTAATTTGTTATGTAGTAAATTTAATTAGTTAGTAGAAAACAACATATCAAATTCCAAAATAAAAAGGGATGGAGCGCTAAACGCCAAGCTCATGTACTGTGAAGGTCACCTGGTGGCACCACCATCACTGTGGAGCCCAGAAACATGGGCAAACTCAGATCTCCAAGTGTCATGAACCAGATAGACCCCTGAGCCATGTAGAACACTAGGACAGTACTGCCAATGAACTTTACTGTCATGAGGCAAGAATAGCCCTTCCAGGCAAATGAAGATTGCAGGCTCCTAATGCTATGGGTCATGTGAATACTACAATCATGTGGCCTCCTACTTTCATGTGGCAGTGAGGCCCTCATAATTATGTGGGCACCACAGGTACACTACCGCTGTTGGTCAAATGGATACCATGTGGCTTAGTCTGTTTGGGCTACTATAACAAAATATCATAGACTGGGTAGTGTATAAACAACAGAAATTTATTTTTCACAGTTCTGGAGACTGGAAAGTCCAAGGTCAAGGCACTGGTAGATCCAGAGTCTGACAAAGACCCTGGCCATATTTTCACTGTAACCTCACATGGAGGAAGGGGCTAGGGATCTCTCTTGGGCCTCATTCACGAGGGCTCTGCCTTTATGACCTAATCAACTCCCAAAAGTCCCAGCTCCTAATGCCATCACCATAGGGTTAAGAATTTCAGCATATGAATTTTAGGGGAACACAAATATTTAGACCTTAGCACTCTTATCATGTGCTCCTTTACAGCCATTAGGCAGCCTAAGCTCTTTCTGTTGTATAAAAAAATATAGGCTCTGGAACCCTATAAGTCATGTGAATATTGTTCCCCTTATGGCCCTCACTATCATGTGGCAGGTTCAGCTCTCTCAGTCAGGTGAAGTCACATGGATCCTGTGGGCATGGTCACAGTCCTATGACCATGTACCATGACTAGCCCATTAATAGAAACTTCTGAACTAGATCTAATCTTCTAGCCCTCTGTAAATTCAGACCTATAGATGCAGAAAATTCTCAGAACTGTAGTCCATGCCATGACTCAGGCAAAACTTTGATCAGACTGTGGCTTAGATCTCAATCTTTCTACTAAATTTTACATCCTGCCTCAGTGGAAAGTACTTGAGTATCAGGAGTGACAGCAAATATTAGAAGTTTACACAGCAAATTGACCACTGAGGAAGCCAAGTGGGTCCAAGTGGCAGATGGACCAAGAGGGTTGGTGGAGGGAGGGAGACTTCCTCAAAGTTTGTGGACAAATTTGCAAGGCTGAGAGAAAAATCCTGTGGATATGTTTGACCTGATCCTGCACAGACAGAAGCTGTTATTGCTAGAGGGGAATGTGGTGTTGTGGGGGAAACACTATGAGAGGTATAGGTCATGGACTTGTAGATTATCTGTCTGTGGCAGGGCTCTGGAAGGCTGATAATTAATATTAATTAATTAATACTAAGTCTGAATTAATATCAATTTACTTTGGGCTATCTCCTGAGTGATTAGGACACAGAATGTGGAGTGAGACTGGCCGGAGACAAATCAACATTTCACTATGTACAAGCTTACTGACCAGTTAGCTAAGTGACCTAATACCTCTTTGCTTCAACTGTACTCATCTGTAAAATTGGAATGATAATAGGGATCCCCTGCCCTACCCCTCCCCCACCCCTGCAATAAAGTCCTACACTTGCCTATGACCCTGCCATATTAACTGTCTGTGGAGATTAATTATCTAAATCACCTGTATTTGGTATATCAATTTCATTCCTCTGTTTACACTCCCATAAACTGTGTGATGATCTTATATTTGTATGTTGCTCTTGTATTCTGGAACCTTGCTGAATTCATTTATGAGCTCAAATAGATGTTTTACAAATTTTTAAATAGTGTTAGTTTCCCTTTCAGTTTGGATGTCTTTTATTCTTTTTCTTGCCTAATTGTCCAGTACAATGTTGAATAGAAGTCATGATATTGGACATCCTTCTATTGTTCCTGACTTTATGGGGAAAGTTTTCAGTCTTTCAGCTTTAAGTATGATGTTAGTTGTTGCTTTTTTGTACATATCTTTATTAGGCAAAAGAAGTTCCCTTCTACTCATAGTTTGCTGAGAGTTAGCACAAATNATGCCCTTTTTCAGATTGAGAAATTTCCCTTCTATCCCTAATTTGGTGAGTGTTTTTAATGATAAAAGGGTGTTGGATTTCATTCAATGCTTTTTCTGCATCAACTGAGATAACTGTGGAAATTTTTCCCTTCATTTCCTATTAATGTGTTGTATGGCATTGTTTGATTTTGGTATGTTCAATCACTCTTTACTTTTGGAATAAATTCTACTTGGTCATGGTGCACAAACTTTTTAAATATGATGCTGGATTGTTTTTGTTAGTACTTTTTGAGTATTTTTCATCTCTCTCTACTTATTTATAGTTTTCTTTGCTTTTGATGTCTATGTTTGGCTTTAATATCAGGGTAATTATGGCTACACTGTATGAGTTAGGAAGTAGTCCCTACTCTATAATTTTTGAAAAAGTTTGAGAAGGATTGGTATTAATTCATTTTTAAATGTTTGACAGAATTCACTGGTGAAGTCACCTGGTTCTAGGCTCTTCTTCATTGGAAGATTTTTGATTCCCAATTCACTCTATTTGTTTTAGGCCTATCAAAATGTCTTATTTCTTCTTGCGTTAGTTTGAGCAATTTGTGTATTTCTAGGAATGTCTCCATTTCAGCTAGGCTTTTTAGTTTCTTGGCACATAATTTTTCATAGTATCCTCCTATAATTTTTTTTAAATCACATAAAATTGGCAGTAATAGTCACATTTTCATTTCTGACTTTCATAAATTGAATATTCTGTCTATTTTTATTGATCATTCTAACAAAGGGTGTCAAATTCATTGGTCTTTTCAAATAATCAATTTCTGGTTTCATTAATTATCTCTATTGTTTTTCTATTCTCCAGTTTTTTTTTTAAATCTCTTCCCTAATATGTAGTATGTCCTTCATTGTGCATCCATTGGGTTTAGTATATTCTTCTTTCCTAGTTTCTTAAGATGAAACCTTAGGTTATTGACCAGAGATGTTTCTTCTTTATTAATGTATGCATACAGCTGTAAGTTTCACTCTGAACACTGATTTGGCTGTATCCCATCAGTTTTGATATGTTACATTTTCATTTTCAGTCATCTCAAAATATTTTCCAATATCCTTTGTGATTTTCTTTGACCAATTTACTTTATAGGAGTGTGTTGTTTCATTTTTACATATGTGTAACATTTCCTTTTTTTTTCTGTTATTGATTTCTAGTTTCATTCTGTTGTGGTTGAAGAAAATATTTTGCATTATTCCAATCTTTTCTAGTGCATTTAGATTAGTTTTCTAGGCTAACATTTTCTTTCCTGAAAAAAGTTTCATGTGCACTTCAGAAGAATTTATTTTCTGATATTGTTGGGCAGAGTGTTCTGTATGCGTGTTAGGTTTAGTTGGTTCGTAGTTTTGTTCATATCTTCTATTTAATGAGTCCAGCTCCTGGCTAAAAACCTACATGTTATTTTTCATGCCCAACCCTGGGCAATTGTAAAGGTTGTCAGACCACATGGACAAAAAGTTGCCTTTCCCACACAAACCTTGATACATAGCCAGTGAATTATAGTTTCTGTAGGGGGTTGCAGTCAAGGACTCGGGCTCACCTGGTTGGCCATGCCCTTGTAACTGGGTTTTCTCTTGGGTGCTGGTGAGGCACAGCTTCCCTGAGAGAATGCTGTGGGTTCTTGGCCTCCAATCTCTTAAAGAGTAAGCGATGGGATCACTGCAGGTACGCCGTATGCTTCTAAAAGTAAATATCGGACCCAAGAAGTGTTGCAGAAAGGTGATTTTATTTAGGTAGAGAAAAGAGAAGGAAAGGAGAAGAAGACAAAGACTTCCACGAAGAGTATGGAAGGGGATTCCAGAGGGGAAATCCAGCCAGGTGTGTGGACACGGACTTTTATCCAGGGAGAAGCCCCTACCTTCTCCAAGACCCTGGGACAATGAAAGGAGTTCCTTAGAACGTCTGCTGGAGTGATTGACTTGTAGTTTCTTCCTGAACCCACGAAATTCAAACATAAACCATTAAATCTCAGAGATGGAGAGAGATGGGAGGGGGGGCATGGCATTGGGAAATTCTTGCCCTTAAAGCTACACCCCCTCATGGACCCGGAAAGAGAACACATTCCCT
>NW_016108381.1:47797-49500 GCF_001604975.1 Cebus imitator
AGAGGCTTCTTTATCTGGGTCTCTGGCAACGGCCTTCATCAGTTACCTCTGCCAAGGCCTCCTTAGGGAGTGGGAAAAGGTCATCTTAAACAGCTTTTCTCCACTCTGATTCAGTACTCGGAATTTTTCCACTCCTAGCCCTTCCCTCTAGCCTTCTGGTCCATAAAGTTGCCTTTTGCTCAAGACTTCATTGGCTGTGAGATGACCCCCACATCTGTGCTGACTCACCTGAACCTAGACCAACACAGGGAAAAATGGGACAGGGAAAGCTGGTGTTTTCTCCAGTTTAGCTTCTTGGTTATGTTATCATAGTAAGTGATTAAAAGCCTGATTGTGACTTTCATTTAGGCATTTTTAAATCAGCTACTCTGACACCTGGTAGCTCAGCTCTCTTCAGCTCAGCTGAGCTCCTGACAAATTGATGCAGCAAGTAGTGTAGTGGATTAAGCGCAACTGCAGAAAACCAAGAAGCCTGAAAATCCCATTGGCCACTTTGCCAATGGGGTGCTAGTGGAGTCCATGGGGCACTCTCAGAGGGTGTTAGTGGATGCTTTGCAAGAGTTTGAGGATCCCACAGAGAACTTAGTTAATGAGTCTCGGGAAATGCTAGCAAGTTCCGCAGAACACTTTGCCAACTATACCAATGGTCTTGGGAAATGCTAGCAGAAGCCATGGGGAATTCTTGGATGTTGCTAGTGAACTGTTGGATTTTTAATTTGAGGAGGCCCATTTTTCCTTATTAATTTCCAACTCTTTTGCTGAATTTATCTAGTGGGTCAAATTTGAATTCCAACCGAGGGGCTCTAAGAAAGCCAGGGAAGCTATTCCCTGGCTACTGTTTATTGTTCTTCCATGCTGAGCCCAAAAGTCATCGGTGATTCTCTTGGCTGAGTTACACCCAATAACTATTGTTAGCTCTAAGCAGGTCCTTAGCAATTATGAAAAGCCTGAAAAGCAATGAGTTATTGAGATTCATGCTTTTAATGAAAAAGGATCACTTCACTTAGTGACCTGATGAGACCTTAAAGACTTGGTAAGTTTGCTTCCATAATGAAGGAGATAATCTGGTTAAACATAGTGAGGGAGATTGGCACCTTGTGGAGTGCACCACCTTGTGGAGTGCCTTGACATTGGACAGTTTGCCTAAGGAGGAGGAAGAGGAGGAAGATGAAAAGTATGAATACTCTTGAGACATTTTTCTCCCTCAGTTGGGTACTATTTCAGCCCTGACAGGTTTAAACTGCCCATGACAAGTTCCTTACCATTGGATAACATATCTGAACCAGAATCACAAAAGCTATAGATGAAGTTAGATGTAAGCCACCCTGATCATCCCTTGGGTTTACAATGAGAAAGTGGGAAGAGTAGATAATACAGGATTGTCAACAAAACTCAAATTTTTCAGGCCCATTCATACTATTCTTACTGGTTGTCAAGCTCAATTAAACTTCCTAATGGAATCAGATCAATCCATGACACGATCTGAACCTTAACGGACAAATTCTCAGGTATGAAAAAAGTGGCTACTGTCAAAATAGCACATATAAACCAACAGGAAGACATAAAAATGGTAAACATGTGCCCTCTCCTGGACAGTCTAGGTAAAGACTCAGGAAAAGATCTCTGAGTCTGGCTATTTCATGAAGAGGTCTTAAAAGAGGAAACAGTTGGGGGGAAATAGGGGAGGGAGGGTGGGGGGTGGG
>NW_016108381.1:55622-70324 GCF_001604975.1 Cebus imitator
TTTGGATATATAGGGGTCAGAGAGCTGCTTGAGGAGATGGTCTCTTCTTTATAGGAGCTCAAATGGTGAGCTGTGAGCTCTGTTGTTGTTCATTCAGAGCTGCTGGGCAGGTACGTTTAGGTCTGCTGCAGCAGAACTCATAACTGCTTTTTGTTCCCAGGTGCTCTATCCCAGGGATTTAGGGCTTTATTTATGAGTTTCCGTTACACTGCCGCCTTCTTTTTTTTTTACCTTCAGACCTGCCCTGCCCAGCAAGGAGGCAGCCTAGTCACTGTCGGCCTATAGAGACCTTGCTGAGCTGCTGTGGGCTCTGCCCCGCTGCCGAGTGAAATTCCCTGCAGTCCTGTTTATATGTGTATAGTTAGAACTGCTTTGGCGATGGTGGCCTGCCTCTGTTGCGGCGGAGTCTCTCTGCTGTTGCCTTGGCAACGGCGGGCTGCCTCAGCAATGGCAGGTTGCCTTGGCAACGGCAGGCTGCCTCAGCATTGGCCGACTACCTCCGTCCTGGCGGGCTGCCTCAGTAATGGCAGACGCCCCTCCCCCACAGAGCTGGACCGTCCTGGGTTCAGCTGCACTTGCTGTGAAAGTCTGAATTCAGAGTTTCTGGTTGCTGTTCTTTTGTGGGGGTGGGACCAGCCAAGCCTGATCGCCTGGCTCCCTGCCTCAGCTCCTTTTTTAAGTTGGTGTTCCAATTGCCTGTTGAAGAGGCGCCGGGGTCTGTTTGTTTTCCCCTGAGGCCACTCACTGCACTGGCTTAAACAGTGGCACTGAGGTTTGTGGCGTTTTTATTTATTTATTTATTTATTTTTTGCCCTGGAATCTACTGTCCTGGTTCCCTGCTCAGTCCCCTTTTTAAACAGACGAATGGGCGACTTTCCGTGGCTCCAATCGCCAGCCAAAAGGGCACCCAGACCGGTGTATTTTGTACGGAGAACCGGAGAACCGCTGCTCCGGGGCGCCGACAAAGCAGCCGCGCGGGGCAAAGCAGCGGCGCCGGCCGGCACAGCCGCGCTGGCCAAAACAGCCGCGCTGGCGACCGTGGATCTCCTCTGCCTGGGAATTTCCTAGTCTGTGGGCAATAAAAATGCGGCATCCACTCACCCTCTGTGCTTTCACTGGGAGCTGCAATCCTGAGCTGTTCCTAAACGGCCATCTTGGATCGAAAACCCTAAAGTCTATGTTAATGTTTTCAGTTCTATCACTTCTTTATGTACATGCATAATTATTTAAATTGAACTTACCTCGAAGAAAAAAATTCTAAGTACATGCAACCTCATGTGCATGTGTGCACACACACACACATATTTATTACAGAGGTTTCCTAAATTTACATGAATTTAAGACACGGACACTAGTCTCTAATCATGGTTTCTGGTCTTTGAAACAATTATACAGCTTCAGCTAATTTTACTTGGTAAATCTTGAATCCCAACAGCTCATTTTAAGTAAAATGTTTTTCTCTAAAAATGAGTTTTTGTGTCTTGATCCATCTGCTCTAATCTTAGGAAGGATGCTAAACTAAATAGTATCTCTCATTAGTTTTTTTCAAACTCTAACTTTGACATTGTACTGAAAAAAAAGTTATTCACAAAGATGTAATTTCACCTTTCACTCCCTGAATTACCAATTCTTATTCTTACATTCCTCAATCTTATGAAATGTATCTGTCCTGGCAGAACAATGACATTATCAAACTTAACACTTGCTGATAATTAGAAATTTAATACCCTTCAATGATCTTATAGAAAGTTATAACATTATTAACAGCTCATGATCACTCTGCCCTTTGTTAAGTCCCACTCCTCCTCATTATCAATGGCTCCAACCTGTGAAAAGGAGATTCCAAGGTTGGCTGGACAAGCCACAGGGACTCGGGCTGTCATATAAATTATATGCACCTGCCTGGTATGTATTAGGCTGGGCAGAGCCACATCACAACACAAAACCTGGGGACAAGTTGAATACTGAAAGAACATACGCACACACACACGCAAACACACACACACACACACACACAAACACACACACACATCCTCTCATACCTTGAAAGTACAGGCTCTTGCTACTACCATTGACTCTGTGTGAATTTTAGTCAAAAGCTGATGGTCAAAACTGGGCCCCACAGGGCTGGGTCTGAAAGGTAAATCCTTTGGGAACAAGCCTCTGTGAAATGAAAATATCTTGGGCCCCCAAAATCCCTAAGCTAAAGGGAAAGTTCAAGCTGGGAACTGCTTAGGGCAACTCTGCCTCCAATTCTATTCAAAGTCATCCCTCTGCTCATTGAGATAAATTCATATCTGATTGCCTCCTTTGAAGAGGCTAATTAGAAACTCAAAATAGCCCAACCATTTGTCTCTCACCTACCTGTGACCTAGAAGCCCATTCCCCACTTTGAGTTGTCCCACTTTTGCTTCAAGTTGTCCCACCTTTCCAGACTGATCCAGTGTTCATTTTACATATGTCGATTAATGTCTCATGTCTCCCTAAAATGTATAAAACCAAGCTGTGCTCTGGTCACCTTGGGCATATGTCGTCAGGACCTCCTGAGGCTGTCACAGGCATACATCCTCAAGCTTGGCAAAATAAACTTGCTGAATTAACTGAGACCTGTCTCAAATTTTTGAGGTTCACACCTCTGAGGGCTCAGAGACCTTTGGTGATGGAGAAGACCTTCAACACCATCTTGTTCTTCCTCTTGTCTGACATGTGAGGACTCAAAGTGGGCCCAGAGAAAAGATTTGGCCAGAATCTCATGGTTAGCAATGATAGAGCTGTGGGCACAGCTGGGTGTCCTCACTTAGGGTCCACAGCCATTTCCACCACATGCTGACCAGTGGCACTCTGTCTTTCCCTGCTCCTACCCTGACCCTTTCTGCCCAACACATACCAAAAAGACCACTGCTGACCTACAACATAAGAAAGGCCCTTTTACAGAAAAAAACTCAGCTTTTGTTCTGGGAGCAAGACCTAAAAGTCCCTTTAAGAACCACTTTAGGGATGAAGTGACTAGAAAAGAATCAGTCTCTTCAAATAGAGAATTGCCTTTTCCAAATTTATCAGCAAAGCCCTCATGGGGTACCCTCCTGATATGGTTTGCCTGTGTATCCACACAAATCTCATCTTGAATTGTAGCTCCCATAATCTCCATGTGTCATGGGATGGACTCGGTGGGAAGTAATTGAATCATGGGAGTGGGTTTTTCCCATGCTATTCTCGTGATAGTGAATAAATCGCATGAGATCTGATGGCTTTATAAAGGACAATTCCCCTACACAGACTCTCTTTCCTGCTACCATGTAAGACATGCCTTTGCTCCTTCTTCACCTTCCATCATGATTGTGAGGCCTCTCCAGCTATGTGGAACTGTAAGTCCATTAAGCCTCTTTTGTTAAAATAAATTACCCTATCTCAGGCATGTCTTTATTAGCACCATGAGAATGGACTAATACAGTAAATTGGTACCAGGTAGTGGGGCACTGATGTAAAGATACCCGAAAATGTAGAAGCAATTTTGGAACTGGGTAACAGGCGGAGGATGAACACAGTTTGGAGAGCTCAGAAGTCAGGAAAATATGGAAAAGTTTGGAACTTCCTAGAGACTTGTTGAATGCCTTTGACCAAAATGCTGATAGTAACATGTTTAATAAAGTCCAGGCTGAGGTGGTCTCAGATGGAGATGAAGAACTTGTTGGGAACTGGAGCAAAGGTAACTATTGTTATGCTTTAGCAAAGAGACTGGCAGCATTTTGCCCTTGCCCTAGAGATCTGTGGAACTTTGAAGTTGAGAGATATGATTTAGGTATCTGGTAGAAGAAGTTTCTAAGTGATAAAGGGTTCAAGAGGAAACAGGGCATAACAGTTTGGACAATGTGTAGGCTGATATTGCAACAGAAAAGAAAAACCCATTTCCTGGAGAGAAATTCAAGCTGGCTGCAGAAATTTGCATAAGTAATGAGGAGCTGAATGTTAACCACTAAGACAATGGGGAAAATGTCTCTAGGGCATGTCAAAGACCTTTGCAGCAGCCCTTCACATCACAGGCCCAGAGGCCTAGGAGGAAAAAAAGGTATTGTGGGTTGGGCCCAGGGTCCCCCTGCTGTGTGCAGCCTAGGGACTTGGTGCCTTGTGTCCCAGCTGCTCCAGCCATGGCTAAAAGGGGTCAACATACCGCTTGGGCCATGGCTTCAGAGGGTCCAAGCTCCAAGCCTTGGCAGCTTCCACATGGTACTGAAAGCCGACAAATGCACAGAAGTCAAGAATTGAGGTTTGGGAGCCTCTGCCTAGATTTCAGAGGATGTATGGAAATGTCTGTATGTCTAGGCAAAGGTTTTCTGCAGGGGTGGCACCCTTATGGATAACTTCTGCTAGAGAAGTACAGAAGGGAAATGTGGGTTTGAAGCCCCCACAAAGAATCCCCACTGAGACATTGCCTAGTGGAGCTGTGAGAAAAAGACCACTGTCCTCTAGACCCCAAAATGGTAAATCCACAGACAGTCTGCACTCTGGAAATGTCACAGACACTCAACACCAGCCCAGGAAAGCAGCCAGCTGCACCCTGCAAAGCCACAGGGGTGGATCTGCCCAAAACTATGGAAACCCACTTCTTGCATTAGCGTGACCTGGATGTGAGACATGAAGTCAAAGGAGATCATTTTGGAGATTTGAGATTTGACTGCCCCGCTGGATTTTGGACTTTCATGGGGCCTGTAGCCCCTTTATTTTGCCAATTTCTCCCACTTGGAACAGGTACATTTACCCAATGCCTATACCCTCATTGTATCTAGGAAGTAACTAACTTGCTTGTGATTTTACAGGCTCACAGGCAGAACAGACTTGCCTTGTCTCAGATAAGACTTTAGTCTGTGGACATTTGAGTTAATGCAGAGATGACTTAAAACTTTGGAGGACTGTTGAGAAGACATAATTGATTTTGAAATGTGAGAACATGAGATTTTGGAGGGTCCAGGGGCAGAATTATATGATTTGGCTGTGTCCCTACCCAAAGCTCATCTTGAATCATAGCTCCCATAATCTCCACATTGCATGGGAAGGATGCAATGGGACATAATTGAATAATGGGGGGAGGTTTTTCCCATGCCATTCTCATGATAATGAATAAGTCTCAGGTGATCTGATGGTTTTATAAAGGGCAGTTCCCCTACACAGGCACTCTTGCCTGGCACCACGTAAGACATGCCTTTGCTCCTTGTTCATCTTTCACCAGGAGGCTCCTGTGAAGCCTCCCCAGCTATGTGGAACTGTTGAGTCCATTAAACCTCTTTTTCTTTGTAAATTACCCAGGCAGGGTATGTCTTTATTAGAAGCTTGAGAAAAGACTAATACACCTCCAAACTTCCCCAGCTTGTACCATTCCTGAGTCTTTCATCCTGCCTAATGATCTGTCTGTTGCTGATTTTATTCCCAGCCTTGAACCAGTATATAAAACAAACACCCCTATGATGATGAGGAATTTGGTTAAAAATTAGTCCTACTCCTAGTAACCTGCTTGTTATCCATATGGATGCTCATCAGAAAGGCCCCTATGTTGACAAATGGGACTATTACCAAGAAGCAGACAGTGTTTGTCAGCTAAACATAGAGACTGAAGTGTCTACCCCAGAGCAAGCAGATGTGCAACCAATTGCCTCCTGGATCCACAAGAAGAGAAGATGGCCCATGGGAATTCAGACATCATCCTAGACTGGAACTACATACATGGACTGCCACTGTTATGAGATGTCAAAACAGCATGAAAAAGCTGTCCTTCCTACTAAACCGTGGCCAAAGCAAAAATCACTGCTCAGGGACAGAATTCCCTAAACCAACAGGCCAGAATGTTTTTGACAGGTAGATCATTTTAGGTGTCTCATCCTACCCAGAATATTTTACTGGATCCTGACTGCAGTTGGCACTTCTCCAGGTTTGGTCTAGCCATTCCTGTGCATTCCACTAATTCAGGACACACTATCCAAGTCCTATAAGACCATATGTGTTCTCTGTTCCATTTTCCTTAACACACCGCATCTGATAACAGTGCCATATTTGTACCCCAGGCTACACAACAGTGGGCTAAATCATGAGGTATACAATGGACTCTCCATGTTCTATATTACTCCCAAGTTACTGGGATGATAGAGAATTTCAATGGACAGTTAAGGATGGGCTTACTTGGCTGATGAAGAGAATAAGATACCCCCAGACAGGACTACACATCTCAGGCAAGCATTCTCTCATCACAATGCAGCGATTCAATTAAATGGTACTTCTCATTTGCACCATATATTTGATCAGACTGTCTGTTCCTTTCCTTCAATTGTATAAACTTTTTTTATAGTTTTATATTAAAACCTCAGTCTTTATGGGGAACCTGCAAGGGCCTTCCATCTCCTTTGACCTTTTTCCTGAAGACGTATAAAGACAAAAGTTTGAAAGTTTAAAACAACTATTTAGCAGCAATGAATGAAAAGTTATCTGTCACCCAGGCTGGAGTGCAGTGGCATCATCTTGGCTCACTGCAACTTCTGCCTCCTGGGTCCAAGCAATTCTCATGCCTCAGTCTCCTGAGTAGCTGGAATTACAGGTGTATGCCGACATGCCCGGCTAATTTTCTGTGGAGACAGGGTTTCACCACGTTGGCCAGGTTGGTCTTGAACTCCTGGCCTCAAGTGATTCACCTGCCTTGGCTTCCCAAAGTGCTGGGGTTACAGACATGAGCCACTGCACCTGGCCTATGCTAACAATTCTTAAACATGATATGTTTTTCTGCTTAAGTTATAGAAAAATATTTTTTCTATACAAAGGCTTTTGTCCCTCTTGCATACAACCCTACCAGAGAAAAGGTCTGGATACAAATAGGAGATAGAAAAATAATTTATGGTTTTGATTACTAAATGGGAGTCATGCAACAACAACAGAAAAAACCAGCACCTGGGGAGGCACTGGGGAGGGAGAGCACAATAATGATTTTTATTTTCTCAGAACTAATCTTGTTTTTTCAGAACTGTGTTCCCCTCCTCGTGAAAAATAAAAATAAAACCTCCTTTTGCTGCCTTTTCAGGCTTCAGTGATTCACACTAATCGCTAAGCCTAAAATCATATCTGACAATGCTGACTACGAGAGACAGCAGAAGCTGGTCACAGCCCCTGCAGTGTCCACACAGAACACCTACAGATACTCTCCACACTCATAAGGATGATCAACTCATACCATAGATGACCTTAACTTTTTGTATTCATTCAAATTGTGACTTTCCTGGTTTTTGGTAAAATCAGTGATTTTCATTTTTATCCTGGAAATTTTGTTTATTGCATTAGGATGCTCTTTATCCTATTTAAATATTCTATTTTAGCATGCAATTTTCCTGTTTAGTTTTATTGTGTAAGTTCTGGCTTACTTTTGTGGGCTTTTGTTCCAATGACATTTTAGTTACCTGAGTCCTTGTAATACTATTTTAGTCTGCTTTTCTGGTGCTCCTACTTGCTTTTCGATAGTAGTCTCCTCAGTCAGACTGTCTACAGAGGCCCTGGTTGTGGAGCAGGAGTTGGAACATCTCTGTAGATTTCTGCAGGACTTTTCCTTTCTTAGTCTTTTGGGTAGAAATTTGGCCATTATTTTCTTGGTCATTTTTGTCTATTCTTATTGGCTCCTAATTTCAGGACACTCCCAAATCCAATATGGGGTATATGGGAAATAAACACCAAACCCAGGAAACTCACCATTTTGTCTTTTTTTTTTTTTAAGTCTTAAGTATCCTACCCATCCTGCCCTCTTCTTTCCAGCTCACAGAGTTTTTTTTGTTTGTTTGTTTTGTTTAATCATTGTCTGTTAATAATTGTGAGGTTATTTAATTGCAGTTAGACAATAGGAGCATTGATAACTGAATCTATACTATCTTGTTTCAGAACTGGAAGTCTAGATTCTTTTTATTTTCTTGAATTCCATGTAAATGGAATCATACACTATGTACCCATTTTTGTCTAATATCTTTCACTCAGCATAATTTTCTTGAGATCATCCATGTTGTTTCATATATTATTAGTTAATTTCTTTCAATCGATGAGTATTATTTGAATATATGGATAGAGCACATTTGTATATCTATTCACTTTTTGGTAAATATTTAGTTTGGACTTCTGAGCTATTACAAATAGAGCTGCTATAAAAAACTGTTGTACAAGTCTTTTATGGTCTTAAACTTTCACTTCTTTGAATAAACACTTGAGGTTGGAAAGGCTGAGTCATGTGGTAGGTGTATGTTTAACTTTTTAAGAAACTAACTGTTTATCAAAGTGATTAGAAAATTTTCATTTTTCTCAGCAATGTATGAGCATTTCAATTACTATACATCTTCAAGAAAATTTGGTATAATCAATCATTTTAGCTTTCTAATAAGTATGCAGTAGCATCACATTGTGATTTTTATTTTTGTTAATTGACAAAATAATTGCACATATTTTTGCACATAGTAATATCCAGATACATATAGTGATCAGATTATGATAATTTGTAAACCCATTATCCTAAACATTTGTCATTTCTTTGCATTAAGACCATTCAATATCCTCCTTCTAGCTATTTAAAACTATAAATTATTCTTAACTATAGCCATCCTACGGTGGTATAGAACTCTAGAACTCATTACTCCTATCTAACTGTAATTCTGTATCCCGTAAAAAACCTCTCCCCACCTTTCCCATCCTCTAATATACTTTGTTCTACATTTTACATCTATGAGATCAACTTTCTTTAGTTTCCACATGAGTGAGAACATGTGTTTAACTTTCTGTTCCCAGCTTGTTTTACTTAACACAATGTCCTCCAGTTCCATCTCACATTACCATTTTAATGTGTTTTCCCAATGACTAATGATGTTGAGCATCTTTTTATTTCCCATTGGTATATCTTCTTTGGTTAAGTGTCTATTCCAATATTTAGTCAATTTTTCCATTGCACAGTTGGTTTTCCTATTACTGAGTTTTGAGAAAATTCTTTACATATTGCAGATACTTGTACATTATGAGATAAATGATTTAGAAGTATTTGCTGCACTCTGTGACTTATCTTTTTACTATTGTAACAAGGTCTTCCAAAATTCATATTTGTTTTGATAAAGTATAATTTTATTTTTTCTATAAAGCATGCTTTTGGTGCCATATCTAAGAAATATTTGCCAAATCTGGGTCACTTTCATTTTCTCCTATTTTTTTCTAGACTTTTATAATTTTGGTTTAACATTTAGGTATATGATGAGTTTTAAGTTAATTTTTGCATATGATATGAAGTATGGATTGAATTTGTTTCTTCTTTCCTTCCTTCCTTTCTTTCTTTCTTTTTTTTTTTTTTTTTTTTTTTTTTNTGCATATGAAGATACACAAAGTTGCTATTTTCGGTGCTCTTCATTCCTTTCTTTATATTCATATATTCATGTTTCCCTCTTGGAAAAAAATCTGCAAGTAAGGAATTCTTTACCCTTTTGGATATTTTTAAATGTCTTTATTCTGCATTCACTAAAAAATATACACTGGATATAAAATTCTAGGTTGACAGAAATAGCCTTCCATTAATTCAAATATATTGCTCTATAAAATAAAGCCCATCAGTCTTTGCCAAATTCTTTCTTTAAAAAGAAGGAATAATTTCCACCTAATATCATAGTATTACTATGATACCAAGATCAGAAAAAGACTGTACAAAGAAAAACTATAGACCAATATCACCTGTTAAATCCATAATAAAATATTAGTAAACCAAATCCAGCAATATATAAAAATTATTATACACCATTACCAAGTGGGATTTATCCCAGGAATGCAAGGTTTGCTTGTTGTAAGAAAAATCTAGGACTGTAACACTCCCTCCCACCCCCCAGACTGAGACGAAGCCAAGAGATCACAAAGCAACTCAGACAAATCTAGCTTGACAAATAGATGAGAACATTATTATTAGTCTTCCATACAGGAAATTATTAAGACTTATGTAATTATTAAGACTTACATACAGGACATTCCTGGGCAGCAGCAGGTCAACTCCAGATAGCTGCCCACAACTCATCTCTAAGCTGCTTTTAAGCTAATTTTCTGGCTCATTGCCTACCGTATGTGTGTGTGTGATGAGACTGTTTCTTTTGGTATGTTCCCAGCTATGTCCCAGGATATTTGAATTCTCAGGGACACCTCCTCCTTTACTGGGCATCATAGACTTGGCTTATAGCCCAGCCTTTAGTGTTCAAGCAGCAGACATATACCCTTAAGCAGCCTGGTAGAGAACCCATCACACTACATTGCTTAACATCTGAGAATCAATTAATGCAATACATCATATCAATAGAATAAAAATGGAAAAAGAAATGATCATTTCAGTAGACACAAGACAAAGTTCTATAAAATCCAACATCTGTTCATAATAAAAACATGCAACACACTAGAAACAGAATGGAACTTCCTCAATCTGATGAAGGTCATCTATTAAAAACCCACAGCTAGTATCATATTCAGTGGTGAAGACTGGCAGCTTTTCCCCTAAGATCAGGATGTTTCTTATTTGTTATATCTAGTCAAAATTGTATTTAAAGTTACAGCCATTATAATTATATACGAAATAAACAAAAGGAATCCAGATTGTAAAGGAAGAAGTAAAACTACCTCTATTTGTAATTCACATGATTTTTTACAAAAAGAGTCCTTTAAAACCCCACTAAAAATTGTTAGAATTAATAAACCAGTTGAACAAGTTTACAGGATACAAGATCAATATACAAAAATCAATTATATTTCTATATACTAGCAATTGGCAATCCTAAAATGAAATTCTGAGGACAATTCAATTTATAATCACATAAAGAAAACAAATACTCAGGAATGAGTCCAACAAATTAAGGGCAAAACTTGAACTCTGAAAATTATAAGACATAATTGAAGTAATTGTAGAAAATCAAAATAAGTGGAAAGACAACCCACATTCATAAATTGGAAGAATTAATATTGTTAAGAGGGAAATACTTCCCTAAATTAATCTACAACTCAACATAATTCTTATCAAAATCCCAGCTGTCATTTTTGTAGAAATTAATAAGCTGATTCTAAGGTTCATATGCAAATTTAAGTGATACAGAGTAGCAAAGGGAATCTTGAAAAAGAAGTACAAAATTGGAGAACTCACTACAAAGCTTCAGAAATCAAAACAATATGGTAGTGATATATAGAAAAACATAGATCAATGGAAAGAAATGAGAGTCTACAAATAAGTCTATATATCTGTAGTCAGTTGATTTTTGACAAGTGTGCCAAACTATTCAATGAAGAAAAAAATTAGCCTTTCATCAAATGGTGCTAAGACAACTGAACAACATATGCAAAAGAGGGAATTTGGATGTTCTCCTCACATTATAAATAAAAATTACTTCAAAATGGGTCAAATACCTTAAATAAAATAAAAACTCTTAAAAGAAAGTATAGAAGTAAATATTTATGATGTTGGGTTTGGCAAAGGATTCTTTGATATGACACCGAAAGTATAAAAAAACGAAAACAAAAAATACTCAGTACCAACCATCTTTGTATTCTTGAGTGAATCCTGACTTGTCCTTTTAGGTTCTTCTTTTAATATAATGACAGATTAGATTGTTAATATTTCATGTAGAATAGTTGTATTCTCATTTGTAGGTATGGTTTCCCAGAATTCTTTCACCATGCTCTTGTCAATGGATTTTATCAACATATTTTCTTTAAACAAAAATAAAATTATTTTTTCATACTATGCATACTTTTCGTTGGCAGTAGAAATACCCGATATTCAATGGTCTGAAAGGAAACATCCTTGGAAGACAGGGCATTTGAGATGGAAACTCATTGCTAACCTGTTACTTCCACTTTTCTTAGTCTTTAAGATTTTTGTTGTTTTTTTTTTTTTTGTAGGAAAGAGGAAGGTTTTAATTCTTTAATTTTTGTTTTGTAATTCTCTCATTTTATCAATATTTTCAATTATAGATATTCAAAATATTTATAGATAATTGAAAGAAGCATTGTTTTGGTAAAAAATATTTCCTATAATTTTTTTCTTCCTAAGGTGGTTACTTAGAGGCATAAACAATTGTTTTAAGCCACTGGCATTCACAAATTCTCAGTTTGGGTATTTTTCTAGGAATAACTACTGCTAGGAAAACAATTTAAACCTTGATAAATATTTAAGTATTTGTTATACATTCATAACTATCCTTAATTTTGTTTATGTTGTGTCTTTGGAAACTGCTCTCTTGACATTTTTCCTCTCTCTGATTCACTGAGGGGGTTTCTGTTTTTGTTTTTGAGATAGGGTGTCACTCTGTTGCCCAGTGCAGTGCAAACACACCGCCCTGTAGTCTCCATCTGCCCAGCTCAAGCGATACTCCCACCTCAGACTCCCAAGTAACTGAGACTACAGGCATGCATCACCATGCCCAGCTAGATTTTTGTATTTTTTGGTAGAGATAAGGGTTTCACTATGTTGCCCAGGATGGTCTTGAGTTTCTGAGCTCAAGCAATCTGCCTGCCTTGGCTTCCCAAAATATTAGAATTATAGGCATAAGTCTCCACACCCAGGCTGATTCACTGAGGTTTTGATCAGAATGGAAGGCAGTGACCTGTCAGCCAGGTTCCTTCTTTTCCAGAAGCATTCTCCTCCCCCAAGTCAGAGAATTTCTGCTCAAGTCAAGAAAAAGCCTTTATATCCATGGGCCAATCTCTTCTAACAAAATCTGATTCAGGGTGGGAAATGTAGTGCTCTGAAGCAGGTGGAAAATCTCAGGGCTTGATTCAGAAGACAAAACTACATCATTTCTCCATGCCCCCAATGTGAAGCAGAGATCAAAGTAAAGAATGTTTGTATTCTCTTTGTCCACGTGGTAATAATAACAACAATAATCATAGTAATACAGTTCTTTTCTATTCTCCCCCACAGCTATCCCTGCCTCCACGAATTCTATCCTTACCAGTTGTTTGTCCCCTTAAAATTCAGGTCCAGCCTTCATGAAAATCAATCAGAAATCCAAAACCTAGCTGTATGGAAACTTGTGATGCTGAAGCATGTACAATACACATTTTCCCTCATATGAATGTGTTTATTATATTTCACTTGATTTCTTACGTCTAACAAGAGTACTCTGTTCATGGATCTTTGTAGGTCAGTGCATCCTGAAGGTAAGCGAGTGTTACAGCACAAAGACCTGCAAAAGCTATATGCACATGCCAAGACATGGCTATCCCACTTTTGAATCCCACTTAAAACACTTCACCTATTTTATTTGGTCATTGGCATTCTTACTTTACCACTTCTATGAGATTGTATGTCTCTGGAGGGCAACAATTGTCTCTTATTGATCTCCTACATTCTCTACACACATGCTAAGATGTAATAGGCTCTTGACAAATGCCTGCTGAATTTCAAAAAAATATCTTTATCTTTTCCTAAGTGTCTGTTCTAGCTAGCTACAACTGCCCAGCCCTGACAGCATTTTCACTAGTTACCTAAAGCAGTGGTACTTAAGCCTGAATGTGCATCAGAATCACCTGAAAAGCATGGTGAAACAGATTGCTGGGCCCCTCTCCCAGTTTCTGATTCATTAGGTCTAGGATAGAGCCTGAGAATTTGTACTTCTAACAAGTTCCCAGTTGATGCTAATGCTGCTGTCCATGCACCAATGCTTGGAGAGCAAGGGAGCTAAAGCTTTGCCAACGAATTACTCCATCTGTTCCTCTCAAGACATCAACAATACCAATATTCAGGAAGGAAATATTCTACATAAGGGAGACACAGAAGTTAGATGTTGTAAACAAAATATTAAGTCATAAATCATAAAATGAAAGAAGTAATAATACATAAACTATAATTTTACAAAATTATGACAAGAGAATATCCTTTGCTCTCACTGAATCTGAATCTCTGGGGATGGGGTCCAGGAATACACACTAATTACCAAGGATGATCCTAATACTCATGGCTCAGGGACCACACTTTTAGAAGTTCTCCTGGGTATATTCACAAATAATCACCACAAATCTCAGCTACATCCTATACATTGTCCTAAGTTACCTTGTTTATGTATTGAGCAGTAACTTCTCCTGTGTGACCCGAAAAATTCCTTTCCTCTCTGAGCCCTGGTTTCTTCACTTAGCAAATGCAGTTCTACCATACAGCATGCTCTAGATCTACTCCAGGCTCTGTCATCATTACCTCTTTTTCCTTTCTCTATAAATGTAACTGCCAACAATAACGTAAGGCTACAACAAAGTCTTAGTGCTGTCAGTTTTGCAATTAATAAATGAATTGAGGGCAATAAATCTCAATCTATTTTTATAGTGGACTTATGGGAAAAAATATTCCCTTGGTTGGGAAAGGGAAGTGAAACTTGTAGCTAAAAGAATAGCCCCAGCATGCAAAAGTATCAACAGCCGAATTGACCAAGCAGAAGAAAGGATATCAGAGGTCGAAGATCAACTCAATGAAATAAAACGAGAAGGCAAGACAGGAGAAAAAAGGGTAAAAAGGAATGAACAAAGTCTCCAAGAAATGTGGGACTATGTGAAAAGACCTAATCTACGTTTGATAGGCGTACCCGAATGCAACGAAGAGAATGAATCCAAGCTGGAAAATACTCTTCAGGATATTATCCAGGAAAACTTCCCCAACCTAGCAAGGCAGGCAAACATTCAAGTCCAGGAAATACAGA
>NW_016108382.1:0-6362 GCF_001604975.1 Cebus imitator
CAACCTCCGCCTCCTGGGTTCAGGCAATTCTCCTGCCTCAGCCTCCTGGGTAGCTGGGATTACAGGCACGTGCCACCATGCCCAGCTAATTTTTTGTATTTTTAGTAGAGACGGGGTTTCACCATGTCGACCAGGATGGTCTCGATCTCTTGACCTCGTGATCCACCTGCCGCGGCCTCCCAAAGTGCTGGGATTACAGGCTTGAGTCACCACACCCGGCCTGACATAATATTATCATAACCTATCCATATGATCTAATAGGTTGAGGATCCAGAACTTAAACTCAGATCTATGTGACTTGCTCTACTAAGAACTTAAACTCAACATTATCAGAATGTGCTTGGCTTGCTGATGGGATGTGGTCTGAAATGCCTGGACCCCAGGAATTCTGTCCTCTCTATATGTGGCTTTGCCTAAAGAGGAAAATTCTTTTCTCACATACCCTCCTTTGTTTTCTGCAATTATTTTCTGGCCCTTTGCACTGATGATACATTTCTGTGAAATTTTAGAGCTTTCTCTCTGCCTTCATTTTTTGAGATTTTTAATCCACTAAGGAAATGTAGCCTGGATTACTAGTCTTTGATGAATGATATGGTGATGAGTAGTACACAAATCTGGTAAGACTAGGTTGGACACAGTGTCTCATGACATTTTTTTTTTATAATGCATAATCATTTACTTGTAGTAATTGTTTAAAGGTAACGCTTGTTTAAGTTTTTTACACTATGGCATTTATGCAATGGTTTACAGAATTCATGGAATTATTTTTATCAGTATGGGAATTAATTAAAACCTTGAATCTTTGTTTTGTCTGCTTCTCTGAGCACAAGCCTGGTCGGCTGGTCCCTGGGGGTTCCCTCTGGCTGGCTTCTCTGTGGGGCTCTTCACACCAAAGGCTCTCAAGCTCCCACGCAGGCCCGGGTCGCCCCGCAGCTGCTCTGCAGGCCCCGGTCTGGGCATCTTGTGGCGGAAGTGTTCCAAGCTGGAGGTTTCCCTGGGCTTTGCGTGGGGGATGCCCTGCTGGGTGAGCAGACCTTTCAGCCTTTTCATCTCCTTTGACAGTTCTTTATGAGCCTTCCTGCTGTTTTCCAGGGTCTCAAACCCCAAGCCATCAGGACCTCCCTCCAGCTTGTGGGCTTCATTTTCTTCTGGGCTCCTTAAGTAGCCGGCGTCCTCAAAAAGTGTCTGCAGCAACCTCTCATGGCCCTGGGGGGTGATCAGCTCGTCAGCCAGGTCCTGTTCCACCTGGTACCACCGCCGCTGCAGGGCTCCCGGTAGGGCTGGGTACACTAGCAAGGAGTGGGGGTGGCAGACGAGGGGGGTCTCGAACGTCGGCGCATACACACAGGTGTCGCTGCCCCTCTAGGAGAGGCCGTCGTCGTCCCCGCCTCTTCCCGAGGGGCAGCGTCGGAGCCTTGGAGGCGGCGGAGCTTGCGGCCTGAGGAGAGCGTCTCGCTCCGGAGCGGCGGCGGCCACCGAGACCCACCCAAAGGAGCGACCCCACCCCGGCCTCCCAGCGCTCCCAGGCCTCAGCGGCCGCGCCCCTTCAGCTCGCTCGCTCGCTCTCCTTCCCTGCTGCCCGCTGCGCCATGGCGTTGGCGTTGGCGGCGCTAGCGGCGGTCGAGCCGGCCTGCGGCAGCAGGTACCAGCAGTTGCAGAATGAAGAGTCTGGAGAACCTGAACAGGCTGCAGGTGGTGCTGCACCACCTTACAGCAGCATTTCTGCAGAAAGCGCAGCATATTTTCACTACAAGGATGAGTCTGGGTTTCCAAAGCCCCCATCTTACAATGTGGCTGCAACACTGCCCAGTTATGATGAAGCGGAGAGGACCAAGGCTGAAGCTACTATCCCTTTGGCTCCTGGAAGAGATGAGGATTTTGTGGGTCGGGATGATTTCCGTGATGCTGATCAGCTGAGGATAGGAAACGATGGGATTTTCATGTTAACTTTTTTCATGGCATTCCTCTTTAACTGGATTGGGTTTTTCCTGTCTTTTTGCCTGACCACTTCAGCTGCAGGAAGGTATGGGGCCATTTCAGGATTTGGTCTCTCTCTAATTAAATGGATCCTGCTTGTCAGGTTTTCCACCTATTTTCCTGGATATTTTGATGGTCAGTACTGGCTCTGGTGGGTGTTCCTGGTTTTAGGCTTTCTCCTGTTTCTCAGAGGATTTATCAATTATGCAAAAGTTCGGAAGATGCCAGAAACGTTATCAAACCTCCCCAGAACCAGAGTTCTCTTTATTTATTAAAGATGTTTTCTGGCAAAGGCCTTCCTTCATTTATGAATTCTCTCTCAAGAGAGCACCTGCAGGAAGTGAATCAAGATGCAGAACAGAGGAAGAATCAACTGCTTTAATAAAATAAAGTACTGTTGAAAAGAAAAAAAAAAATCTCAGTACTTTGGGAGGCTGAGGCAGGAGGATCACTTCAACCCTGGAGGCAGAGCATGCAGTGAGCTGAGATTGTGCCACTGCAGTCCAGCCTGGAGACAGAGCAATACTCCATCTCAAAACACACACACACACACACACACACACACACACACACACACACACACACAAAACCATCTATATTTCTTTCCATAGATATGTGGTCCCTCCATGAGTGAGTTACTCTAGATTTTTCTGTTCATGGCCTGTTTGGGACCTCCTTTCAGTTTCTCAAATGCTTCCAGCTCGTTCTCACCTCAGGTTTTTCGATCACGCTTGTCTTCCGCCTACAAGACTCTTTCACCTCCTCTATACCAGGCTAACCTTTACTCAGCTTCTAGGTCTCAGGTTTCTTAAAGAACATTTCTCTTGAAGGTCTTCCATGGACTTCATCTAAATTAGAGCCCCCTCACCCAATTATTCTCTTTCACTGAGTCCTCCTTACCTTTTTATTATGTTTATTACAACCTGTAATTGCTTCGTTACGTGTTTACTTTCAGTATTCGTCTCCCTTACTTGGTTGCATGCTTGGGAACTGAGAAGGGATTTGTTTTGTTCACTACCTTGTACGTAGCATATAAACAGAAAGATGGCTATGTAACAAATGTCGGTTAATGTTTGTTGAGACAATGAATGAACAGGTGAATCACTGGATTAGTCTGTTGAAGGTCAACTTGTAAGCATGCTACACTTGTAGGAGTGGCTCTTTATCCTGGGGCATCCTCTCATTCCCTTCTCGGTCTGGAGCAGCAGTGTCTGCAGTTGAAATTCTTCTCAAATATTTATTAGTCCTTGCGTCTTAAAAACTTGACAGCTAAGTATCTATTTGGAGAAATGCTTCTGAAAGGAATCTTCTTTGGTCTGCATGAATACTAAGCTGGAATTATGTATTGTTTTTCAGGAGAGTTTTCTTTAATTATTGAATGTTTTCCACTGGACATCCTGCTTTTTGCAGGTTGAGTGTTTGACTTTTTCCTACTGGACTCTTTTTCTGTGGCGTTATAATTTGCTTGTGTATTTTAGCTGAGTTTGGTTTGCTATGCTACAGTTTCTTCTGAATTCTAATTCTTACCTCTTTTGCATCATTCTGTTTTTTTTTTTTCTGGGTCCATGCATATTTGCTGTTTAAGTTGGTAATATTCACAATGCAACAATCTTATTTTGAGTCACTACTTTGCAGTGACCAGCTGAGTTTTGGCAACCACTTCTGGCACCTATTTTGAGTACATCGTTGATTAATTTTCTGCCTTTCGGTCACTTGTTGCTGGCCAGGGATTCAGGACTGTTTACCCTATTCTGGAGCCTATTCAGATTTTTCCAGGAAGATAGCTGTAGTATTGCGATCTCACCTCTTAGAAGGGAAGAGTTTGTGAAGCCTTATGCATTTCAAGGCCTAAACATTCAACTCTACCAAATACTGAATATTCAACATAAACCACCTAAAATAAAACTCATGACATAAATTTGATGATCATATATGCAAAAGCAGAACATAAATAACAGAGCTTAAATGATAACATTTACTTTAATTTCTAATAAAGCTCTATATTAAAAATGGCAGATTCAGCCTACTTCACCAGAGTATTAAAAAAGGAAAAGTATTTACAGGGAATTTCCAATGTACTTTAAGTTCATTGTGCTATTTGACCAGGTTAAAAAGTTGGTTATCTGTGGTTTGCCATCCCTTGAAATACTGCATTGCAGACCTTTTGGCCTACAAGTCCCAGAATCATCCTGGATTAGTTCCTAATTTTAGCAATATGCTGAGGTGACACTGTGACCTAGAGATCCCTGGGACCTCCAAAAGCTGATTTGAATACACTTGCCACCTGTAACTGGCTTGCATTTAAACAATTTGTCCCACATAAAGTAAACTTTGTGTTCATAGTATCATCCAGTAGGAAGGAACACCCTAAAATTATAAAGTTTATTATGATGATTATTATCCAAGCATTTTAGACAGCTCTTTCCCATTCACTAGTACTTCTAAAAATGCAATATAATCCAGTTTCATTAACCATCTCTTAAAAATTAGATCTATCATTTTTCTCTATAACTGTTTATAAATAACATTTTCCAATACTAATATATTCAAGAAATATATTAAGCATATACGTAGTTATTACCCTCATAAAATTATATGAATCTTCCTGATCACTTTTGATTATTCTGGTGTTCAGCACAAACATATTTTCAGTGAGAATATAATCAGCAGAGATTTTGTTATTACTAAACCAATTCTGTCCCAATCTAGTGATCCCTACTTTAAGTAAGAAGAAATGAAGTTAGAGTAAATGACTGTTGATTGATATTGGTCTCTAGTTTGTAGAATCCAAAGTAAAGGTAGAGTTTGAAAAAAAAATCATTACATACTAATATATTTATCCCAAATGGATTTATAAATTAGTGTCTAAATATTTATGGGAAAACAGTAGATAGTAAATGGTTGAGTTGTATGAGTATTTTATGTCGTTATATTCCTTCTCTTTCTATTTCAATTCAGCTCTAAAATCTCTTCACTTAAAAAAGTGATTGCCTAGAGACCTTTGAATCCAGGGAGGATGATGAAGGGGCAAGAGGTTTATTCCCAGGGTCACACTCCATTTGCGTAAGCTAGTAACCATAGGGCACTGTGGAATGTCTGTAAATAGATTTCATTACAGAAGTTCAACTTAAAGGGACTAAAAAATAATCCTCAAGCAAACATTTTATATTGCTTCAGGTTCTTCTGTAATAAAAATATTTTAGTAACACAACATTCTATGGGGGCAGGAAATGAAACAGGAGGGTCTTCATTTCTTTCTTTTGGAGCACTGTTATGAAATGTTTTAAATAAGACAAACACAATATTCTTACATTAACAAAATAGTCCTACAAAAGCAGGATTATGGCATTCTATATGGCTGTCACTCAGTAGTAAAACAAATGCAGATCTCTTTCTCTTTCATCCTCTCCTCCCTCTTCTCTTTCTCTTCATCTCCCGCTCTCCTCGTTTTCTGTTTTGGCTTTTTTTTTCTCTTGAACTCTTACCTTTCACCCTGCCACCCTTTCAGGTTCACTGCTCTAGGATACATCCAACAATAACATGCCCGGAAATAATGAATATTGCATTCTGTCCTCCAAAGATGTTTTGGCTACAAAATTTGATTCAAAACCCAAATGTCAGGTTTAAACGTTGGCATCTCTGAAAAAGGCATGTATATGAAATACACTGTTTTAATTCTGGTGCAGCAGAAAAAGGAATGTTCCATTAATCATAATGAAGCTTGAAAAACAGTAGAAGACATCAATATGCCTAATTTTTCAGATTACTATATATACATATAATATGTGATCACATATTCTGGTACTTTAAAAGGTGAGTAACATATAAATTCTTCAAATAGAAATATGCTGCTGTGAATATTATTTTAATTACATTTATACCAATGACATAGGCTTTCATGGATTTTGTATGTTGGCTTTAAGAAACTGTGATAGTACATTTCCAATTTGTGAGTCATGTTCTCTACCTTATCAAGTCTAACATTTTGTTTATTAATGCATGCCTTCATTCATCCATTCAACATTTACTAAGCATCTGCTGGATGTCAGACACTGCGGAAGGTGCTGAGCAGTAGATAATGCTTCAAGTGCAAGTCTCAGCATTGGATATCAGAAATGTGAGAGGCTAAGTAGTGTACTAGGCTGATCATACCCTTTGGATTTGGGTCAACTAGGGCTCAAATACTACTTAAGAAACTAGTTAGTTGAGCTGTTTAGGGTAAGACACTTCACATTTCTTAGACTCAGTGTCCTTTCTAGAAAAGAGGTCAGCATACCTCTCTGGCAGAATGCTTGTGAGGTTTAGGGAAAATATAGGTAAAATGATTGCTACATATAGTATACTGATGCTGGAAACATCATAACTAATTTTATTATTACAAATGG
>NW_016108382.1:6648-29962 GCF_001604975.1 Cebus imitator
GTTTATGTTACTTTGTGTTTCATCATGTTTACTTTTCTAATAACTACAATTATTCTCAGACTGACATTACATTTTTCCCTAGAATAGATGTGCTTAAATTGAAAAAGTTCAATTGAATAAGAACATGTAACAAGAAAATGTAATCCATCATTATTAAAAAAGGCAGCTTACCTTTATCTGGGTGTTAAATAGTATAGATCTATGAGAGCCAGTGAATGTTTTGAAGTCAAAATGAAGGGCATTACCAAGGGCATTACCAATCCACAAAACGAAGTGGATTTGTCACAGAATTATCCATATTACTTCAGAAATAGGTTATTATATCTAGGTGGGGTAAGGGGAAATAGGAAGGAATAAAATGAGAGAAAGACCATTTTATTTTTATATGTCCTTACCAGAGTGGAACAGTTCTGATTTAGGTTTTTATGCCAAATATATCTAAGATAAATAAAATCCAAAGTGGTTAACTGAATAAAGAGCTATCCATCTAATTTGTTAAATAGGATATGATTTCCAGAAGGATGCTTTAGATGGAGATGTCTTTGAATACTGAAACCTCTTATAATAGCATTATAAAGAACACCAGCATAGAGGCCATATATTATGAGAAATTGTATGTTTTGACCAGAAACCCATGCACTTAACCTGCAGGAGTCATGACTGGTTTAATGCTGTTAGGCATGTTTTCAAAGTATTTGTGAACCATCCCTTTCTTGTTAGAAGATGTCACCACTTACTTACATAGTTTTTAAAATTTTACAGTAGCAGCAACAAAGTCAATATTACTTTAAGCATGGGTTTTTAAATAAAGCATTAAAATGTACTTATTCACATATAGTTGTAGTGCTCTTGAATTTATTTAAAATGAAAATAACAAAATGCAGTGAGAAACAGCATTTCACTGAATAACAGCCCTTTAGTATTATAGTAAGCAGAGCATGGTTTGGGATAAAATTACCTGAATAATTGAAAGAATTCCATTGTAACATGATTTCACCTATATGTTAGACCCGTGGATTTCATAAACCCACTTAGACCATTGTATCAATGTTTAAATTACATGCTTTACAGAATCCAATTCAAATGTATTTCTGTATGTCACCAGAACTGCCATGGAAAGTGGTAACTATACATGCAGTGTGGTTTTAAGTAAATTTCCTTTTTTTTCATTTATTTTATTGCATTTTAGGTTTTGGGGTACAGGTGAAGGACATGCAAGATTGTTGCATAGGTACACACGTGGCAGTGTGATTTGCTGCCTTCCTCCCCATCACCTATATTTGGCATTTCTCCCCATGCTATCTCTCCCCAACTCCCCACCCCCCGCTGTCCCACCCCTATTTCCCCCCAACAAACCCCAGTGTGCAGTGTTGTATGTCTTTATAGGAAGCGATCCATAGAAAGCGTGATTCATTTTAGTGATTCTTTTCTTAATACATTTTCACTCTTTATCCTACTATCATTTCTTTACATTCATAAGAAAGAGGCTTTGTTTACCTTTCTGCTTACTCTTCTGCCTGTCTCTCTCCTGGTACTTTGAATAAAAACAAGACACACACTCATGATCCAAGGTTATTTTGATTATAAGGGAATATTTTCCATCTTTCAGATTCTGGAATATACTGTGTGTAATGATACCATTACCACAGAGTTTGGTTAAAGCTGAGTGGTGATGTCTGAGAAATGTAGACCCTGTATAATATGTCTGTCATTATTCCCCATGTATGGAAGTTGGGGTCAGTTTCTAAGTGGTAGGTATGAAATGCTTAGGAATTTGGGAATTGATAGGTCACAGGGTCTCTGAACTTTTGAAGGAGATGGCTTAACCAAAGAAATAACAATAATAATAGTAGATTTACTGAGCCTTAAATAGAGCCCAGTGATATACTTCATATGCAGTATCCTAACAATAATTCCAACACGCCCATATTATATTCATCATTGTGCAGTTGAAACTGGACTTCAGAGAATTTAAGTAACTTGCCCACTGCCATAGTCATAGTGGCAGAGCTAAGACTCAAATATGAGTCTATGTGACTCCATGGGACAAGCAGAGAAGGAGGAATGTCGGGATAGAATGAGAAAGGACAAAGAAGGGGGCAGGAGAAGAGATTCTGTGACATGTGAGTGACAAATCCAAATAAACAATTTGGCTGTATAGTTGGGGTGTTGAAGTGAGCTCAAAGGCTAATGTCAGGACATAAAACTTCTCAAATGTGCTGGTGCCCTAGGATTTGCTGATGCATTTATATGAGCAGAGCACAGAAGGGATATACTGCCGCATGGCGTAAAACGCTCCCAGGACTTCAGGGCACTGCCTGTATGTGAATAAGTTGAATGGATCTCAGGATTACTTTGTTTTTTAGGGATATATGTATATATAAATATATATATATATACGCAAACTATATTTTACTTGTGATATATATATGTAAGCAATTTAAAATATTCACTTGTCGGTAATATGGGAACACATTTTTAGTGGTTTCAAACTGAGTGGTACAGTTTTGTAAGGCATATATATATATATATATATATATAAAACTATATTTTTATATATATATGAAATATAGTAAAATATGAAATATATATATATCGCAGGTAAAATATAGTTTCATTATGCAGATTTAAAAAAAGACTTAATAGCATAAAAAATGAGTTGCTCTTATTTGCCCCCTCACAGTAATGCTCTCTCTAAAAGGTAATCACTTTAAAAATTATTATTTAATTATTTCATTTGATTTTTTAGAGACAGGGTCTTGCTGTGTCACCCAGGCTAGAGTGCAGTGGTGTGATCATAGCTCACTGAAGCCTCGAACTCCTGGGCTCAAGTGATCCTCCTGGCTTGGCCTCCCAAACTGCTGAAATTACAGGCATGAGCCACTACATCAAGCAAAGGTAATCATTTAAAATATTTTTATGCATACATATATATCAATTTTAAAATAGATTTCTACGCATGTTTTATAATATATATATATATATATATATATATATGTATATTTAAAATTCTTTTTTTAACATTGTGGTTCCATATTTTAAACTGTTTAAAGCTTGATTTTTTTGTTTGTTAACTTGTCTTTGAAATATTTTCCTGTACTAGTCATGCAAGGAAATATAATTCAAGAAAATATCTACCAAGCTTTTTTTAACTGCTAAGTGTATACCAGATGGTACCATTCCCTTATGGGTTGGTGCTTAGATTGTTTCACATTTTCACCACTACAATTAACAAAAAGAATATTATTAAAAAAAAAACCTTTTTGCACATGTGTAAATATTTCTGCAGAATATATGCCTTGAAGGAATTGCTGAGTTAAAGTATATTCACATTTAAAATTTTGGTAGATACTGCTACATTGAAGCTCCAAAATTCTTTATTGCTTTGCTCTAAGACATTAAAGTATATGAGAGTACTTGCTTTCCCACACACTCACTCATAGTACTTAATATAACTTTTATCAATATGATGGATAAAGATTATATATGCATATAAGTTTAGTTGTTGAATTTTTGGTGAACATTGAGAAACGATCAGCAAATAATTACACATGTACTTAGGTTGATTATATTGTTTTAGTCTGGTTTTTCAATCAATACATTTTAAAAATTAGCTCATGGATTATTTTACTAAGTCTGTCAGTACAAATCTACTTCAGATGGTAGTTGATAAGTAGAGGTTAGCCATAGGTGCAGGTGCTAAAATTTTAGCTACACCAGTAGTAGGGACAAAGTGATTTAATATTTTGAGATTTTCTTTTTAAGATGTGTTATAATTTCTCTGTTAAATGAATTGTGGTTAAGTAAGGGTTAACTGTAGAGTGCACATCAGAAATGATGAACCTGTCTGTCTCTTTCTTTCTTGACTTTATTTTAGGTTCAGAGACAAATTAAGAGGGAGGTACAGAAATTTCCCATATTAATCCAGTTTCCACACATATAAAGCCACCCTCATTATCAACATTTCCTATCAGAGTGAAAATTCCTATATTTGTTACGATTGATGAACCTACATTGACACATTGTAATCACCCAAAAGCCAGTAGTTTACATTAGGGTTTACTCTTGGTGCTGTATATTCTGTGAGTTAGGACAAACATATAATGACATATATCCACTGGTAAATTATCACGCAATTTTCACTACCCTAAAATCCCTCTGTGCTCTCCCTATTCATCCTTTTTTTTAACCAATCCTTCCAAACCACTGGCAAGCATGAATTTTTTTGTTAACTTTCTCTAAAGTTTTGTCTTTTCTAGAATGTCCTGTAGTTGGAATCATACAGCATGTAACCTTTCTGAATTGGCTTTATTCACTTAGTAGTATGCATTTAAGTTTCCTTCATGTCTTGTCTCTTCATGGCTTTTTAGCACTTAATAATATTCTATTTTCTAATATACCATAGTTTACAATTCATTTACCTACCAGAGGACATCTTGATTGCTTCCAAGTTTTGGCAATTATGAATAACACTGCTCTAAACATCTGGGTACAAATGTTCATATGAACATATGTTTTCTACTCTTTTGAGTAGATGTCAAAGAGCAGGATTTAGTTTTCTACTCATATCATATGACATGAGTAGAAATGTATGAGTTTCTTTCTTTTGTAGGAAGCTGCTATACTGTCTTCCAATGTTGCTGTACCATTTTGCATTCCCACTAATGATGAATGAGAGTTTGTGTTGCTCCATATCCTCACCAGCATTTGATGTCAGCTTTCTGGATTTTCGCCACTCTAATAGGTGTACTATGGTATCACATTGTTGTTTTAACTTGTGTTTCCCAAATGACATATGATATAGAGCTCCTTACTATGCTTATTTGCTATCTGAATATCTTCTTTGGAGAGGCATCAGTTAAGGCCTTTGGCACATTTTAAAAGGTTGTGTGCTTTCTTGTTGAATTTTAAGAGTTCTTTGTATATTTTGCATAACAGTCCTTTAGCAGATGTGCCTTTTGAAATATTTTCTCCCAGTCTTTGGTTTGTCTTATCTTCTTGACATTGGCTTTCACAGAGCTGAAGTTTTTTATTTTATTTTTTTTATTTTAATGAAGTTCAGCTTATCAATTTTTTTTTTCATGGATCATACCTTTGGTATTATGTCTAAAATGTCATCACCATACCCAAGGTCATTTGATTTTTATGCATTTTATTTTCTAAGAGTTTTATAGTTTTGTATTTTACATTTAACTCTATAAATCATTCTAAGTTTATTTTTGTGAAGGGAATAATACCTGTGTCTAGATTCAGTGTTTTGCATATAAGTATATAGCACCATTTGTTGAAAAGACTGTCTTTGCTTTATTGTACTGCCTTTGCTTCTTTGCTGAAGATCAGTTGACTGTATTTACGTGATTCTGTATCTGGGCTCTATATTCTGTTCTACTGATGTATTTATTCTTTTACCAACACTACAGTGTCTGGACTATTGTAGCTTTATAGTAAGTCTTGAAGTCAGGTATATATCAGTCATACAACTTTGTTCTTTTTCAATATTATGTTTTCTGCTCTGGGTGCCTCTCCATATAAACTTTAGAATCAGTTGATATCTGCAAAATAACTTATTGGGGTTTTGATTGGGTTTGTATTGAATCTATAGATGAAAATTTTCATTTCTGATTGTATATAATAAAAATAAATGTTTTCTGTTATTGGTTCCTGTTACGGAGTTCTAAAACCGTTGGAATTTATTCTCTTTTGTATGCTAATGAGGTGACTCATGGTGAGAATGAGGGCTGGTCATAAGAAAAACGAACCAGATGATTATAGTTAGAATGTTCAGCTTTGCCTTCCTAACTCCAGGGAGGTGAGTGGCTGGAGAATGAGTTCAATCTTCAGTGGCCCATGATTTCATTAATCATGTCTAGGTAATAAAACCTCCATAGAATTCTTTAAATTGTGGAACTTGGAGGGCTTCTGAATTATTGAACATATTCACATGTCAGGAAGGTGGCACACTCGACCACAGGGAAGAGGCTCTTGTGCTGTGGACCCTTCTGGACCTTGTCCTATGTACCTCTTCATCTGATCATTCATTTATATTATTTATAATAAATTGTAATGTTAAATATATAGTCACTTGCCACTTAATGACAAGAATATGTCCTGAGAAATTTGTTGTTAGGCAATTTCATCAGTGTACAAATATCAGAGTGTACTTACATAAAACTAGTTGGAGCTGATTACACACCTAAGCTGTATGGTATGTAAATGGCCTATTGCTCCTGGGTCATAAATCTGAACAGCATGCTGCTGTATTGATTACTGTAAGCAACTGTAACATAATGGTAAGTATTTGTGTAACTAAACATATCTAAACAGAAAAGGTACAGCAAAAATATGATATTATATCATTATGGGCCCAATATTGTGTATGTGACCTGCTATTAAACAAAACACCATTATGAAGCACATTACTATACTAGTTTTCTGAGTTCTGTGAGCTGTTTTAGTGAATTACTGAGTGTGAGGAGGGGGTCATGCGATCTCCTGACTTGTAGTCAGCTGGGAAGAAGTGTAGCTAGCCTCGGCACTCCATTTTTGCCTGGTGTTTGAAGTGGGGATAGTCTTATGAGATGGAGCCCCTAACCTCTGGAGAATTTGCTGGGTACCCAGTTGGTACTGGAAAATCAGAGAACTGGAGAATTGGTACAGAAAAATGACACATATTTGGTGTCAGAGACACTATACATCTATGAAAAGCTAATTAAGATCTATCTACTGATAGATATATGGATTAATTAAACATTAGGTCTTTGTGTTACAACCTTTTATATGACATTTATAGCAAAAATCATTTATACACATTCAACACAAAACTACGTGTTGTATTCTACCTCTCTATGAATAACTATGTCATTATTTTCTTTGGATTCGTGTAAGTAAGCAAAGATAAGTTTACAAGTGCATCTGATCTAGGGTATTTGGCTGTGTAAAAATATCTATAGACAATTCTGGCATCATTTGATTTCTTATCACCTTGTTTATTTGGGTCAAAATATGATGAACTATTTGGATTTTTCCACTCAATCACGTTGAAAAGACAGCTCTGAAAATGAAGATTAGCATGCTTAGCATTCTTACAGGAATGGAAGATAAAGTCACCATTAAAGATTGCAAACTGGGTGAGTTGGTCAAGGACTCAAAAAGAACAGGAGACCAAGAAGAAAACTCTGTAGAATACCTAAGGAGTGGAAGAGGGAAAGGCATCCAACAATGCCGAGAATAAACAGAACAGGCTAAGAGCCCCTGGAAGTCAAAGAAGACAGACTGTTAAATCGTCTTTATTTGCCCTATATATTACCTTTTCATTGCTTTAATGATTATAAAATAAAGTTGCAGAAAATTAGGAGCTTCACAAACCCAGGGACATCAGTTAAATGGACTTCAATATAAATGCACTCTCTGGAGTCAGGAAATGTGATGGCCCTAAAGTCGTCCTAATAGTTGTGGGACCATGAATTTTGGTGGGAGGGGTAGAGAGGAGGTACAGATTTGCAAACATGATCTTTTTATTAAGTGATGTAAATATTAGAATGATATTTCAACCTTCTACAGTTACTATAACAAGGAGTGAAAATGTAAGTATGGCACATGTTCTAATACATGATAAGCTCATAGAAAAATCCATGCTTCAGTAAGTCATACTCATACCTTGTAGTTTCTTAATAATAACCTGAGTAAGATTTTTGACATTTGAGTTCACTTGCCGCTTTAATCAGTTTTCTGACTTTAAATTACAAATTGCACAACATAGATGCAAATCTTATCAACATCAATATTATTAGCTCTTTACATCATAAACATTTTACAGTTACAGAATGTCCCATTGTATTCATTTTTCATTTCATCTTTTCATAATTCTGCCAGGCACAGCAGATACTTAAAAAAACTGGGACTTACAGAAGTTGCATAGTTCAACCAAACTCATAAAGATATATTTGCTGGACCCAGGAAAAGAACTTATCTTCTCATTCTCAATCTAATGCCTTTTCGGCTTCAAATGGATATGTTTACAAAAACATTTATAAACCTGATATGTGCAAGATAATGCCAAGGACTGAGGCTGCTAAGAGGTACAAATTAGCTCATTTTCATGGAGCAGCAGGATAGTAGGGTAGGTGAATGAAGTAAATAAACATTTCTCCAGTGTCTCAGGCTGTGGTTCCAAATGGGGTCATTTTTAGTAATAATCACCTTTGTTTCACTGGTTTCTGCTCTTGCCTGGTGAGCTCTGCCCAGTCACCAGGAAAACTTCCACTCTTGGCTGTTGCTGAAAAATCCCAAATAGCATCCTACTCTCAAAACACTCTAGTTAACTGCCCAGAATTTCTCCTTTCTTACAACTCTGAAATTTTATTTCTAGACTATGCCTGTGTCTATTTTCTTTCCTTTTGGATAATGGCTACTTTTTATTTTTCAATCAAAGATCTCTAACCTCTTATATAAATATGTTTTCTCCCCTTGGGACTGCCTAGAGATACATAAATATGTTTTAATTCAAACTCATGGAAGACAAAAAAGATAGTAGTGACTTTCACTTGAGCTAGAAACAAAGAAAAGGTAAAACGGATGACAAGCTGGCATACAGTGAATGCCAACTTGGTGATTTATACCTGTAAGAATTATTTAAATTTCAAGCAATTGGAAGCTGAATTCCAATGAACAAAAATGAGATTTATTGACTTATGTTATTGGAAAGATCAGGGATAGTACTAGCTTCAAGCAGCACTGGGTCCATAGACTCAAATAATATCATGATTCCCAGTATTTTTACATCTCTACATTTTATTATTTCTCTCTATTGGCTCAATTTCTGGGCAGACTGTTTGCTCATCACAGCAGATCTGAAAACACAATATCTGAAACTCAGAACACAGTGTATGAGTTTAACAGCATATGGGGCACAACAGAAGATAGGATCGATGAACCATAATAGAGGTCAACAGAATGTATTAAAATTAAAACACACCAAAAATGTAGGAAATGTAAAACATAGCCTAAAAGATTTGATACACAGTAAAGAAATCTAATATATGTGTAATCTGAGTAACAGAAACAGGAGAGAGAAAATTGAGAAGAAGCATATTTGATAATGGCTGGTTATGTCCCCAGACTGATGGAAACACAAACACACAGGTTATAAAATCTCAGCAACCATCCCCCAAAAAAACCCAAAACCCAAAAAACCAACACACACACACACACACACACACACACACACACACACGCACACACAAGCACATCATAGTCAAACTGCTGAAAATCCAAAAGAGAAACATTTTTTTTAAGTTGGAGAAAAATTATTAACTTTAAAGAAATAATTTTAACACTTGCATCTGTCTTCTTAACATATAATGTAAGCCAGAGGACAATATTGAAAGGATTAAAAGAGAATGACTGCCAGCCTAGAATTCTATGACCGTGGAAAATATCCTACAAAAATGAAGTGTCATATAAAGATATTTGAATTTTTCACAAGCAGGTCTGTCTTGAAATAAATATTCAACAATTCTTAATGAACAGGGAAATGATTCTAGATAAGAAAATTAAAATATAAAAAGAAATGTAGGGTACTAGGACAGGTACCTATGTACCTGTTAATATTGATGATAAAATAATGTCTTAATGGAACATAAAGCACTTATAAAATATTTGTTGAATTAAAATACAAAATTAACAAAAGGCAGTAAAAAGGGAAATAAAGTTAAGGCACTTCAAAATTTTAGCATTTTTTAGGAAAGTAGTAATAATTTACGTGTGAATATAATAGATGCATGTGTAACATCTAGGTTAATGGATAAAAGAAGGCATATCTAACAGGTTAATCAGTCAGGAAATAGAAAAATAGTTTTAAAAATGTTTGATTAGACAGGGGTGATAGGGAAAGATAAAAAATAAATACATCTAAATTAATGCAATTGGAATAAATATACAAGAGAAAGATTAAAGTTGTAGATGGTGGGGAAAACAAACTATGTAATGCTTACAAGATACATACATCAAATGTAAGGTAATGATTGAACGTACAAGGATTAAAAAAGACATTTCATGTATATGCTAGTCAAAAATAAATAATGTTAGAGAAATTCTACCATAATTTAAAAAGTCAAGTTTGTGTCATTATTGGTGATAAATAGGAACATAAAATGATAGTCAAACCACCAGGACAATGTCACAATCTTAAAAATATTTATGTATATAACATGACTTTATTATATAAAAAATATAAAGGACAAATTAACTAAAAGAAAATGAAAAATACACAAATCCATAATCAGAGTTGGTGACTTAAATAGACCTATCCCGATAGCTGAAGAGCAAGCAGATAAAAATCTCAGTGGGAGTATAGAAGAGCAAAACAGTACAATTAACAAATTTGACCTAATTGACTTATATAGAACGATGTACCCAACAATGACAGAATTCACATTCCTTTCAAATGCACATGGAATGCTCATCAGACTTACTATAATTGGGAACATAAATAATCTCAATACATTTCCAAGGATTGAAATAATTTAGATTAATTTGGAATTATAAGTGTTTTATAAGTATTCCAATACTTTGGAATTAAAAGTACTTAAGTTAAACAAAATACTTATAAAAGTCTGTGGGACAAGGAACTAATCATAATAAACTTTAAAAATTATTTCAAATTAAATGGTAATAAAATGTGGCATAGCAAAACCTATGGAATGCAGCTAAAGCTGTATTGCAGTGGAAATTTATAGCATTAAATGCATACAATAAAAGAGAGGAAAGGCTTAAAACCAGTGTTCTAATGCTTCCATCTTAATAAGTTCGAAACAGCTACCACAAATCAAACTAAACAGAAATATTGAAAGGAAATAATATAGATTATAACCAAAATAAATGGAGGAGAAAATAAATGTAAAGAAAAATTTAACAGTCAAAATCTGATTATTTGAAAAGGTCAATACGATTGAAAACCTTTTCTAAGGGTGATGAAGCAAAAGAGAGAACACAAATTATCAATATCAGTAATGAAAATGGCAACAATGTTGTATATACTAAAGACATTCAAAAGGGAATAAAGGATATTACAAATAAGTTTACATTAATAACTGACAACTTGAAGGAAATGAATAAAGTTTTCTAAAACCACAACCAAATTTGACAGAAGAAAAATAAAATGCTCCAAAGCTTAAAGAGTCAATTGCTTTTAGTATAACATGCCAGGTTACTCTATTTATTACTAATGAATATTTTCTTAACTCATAGTTTTTTGCTATCTCTCAGGGTTCCCCCTCCCCTTTTTCTGTTTCTGCTTATTTTTTCACTGAGTTAACTTCTCCTTTGTGCATCCTTGCAATGGCTTTCTTACTGTTCCCCCCCGCCGCCCTTTCTGTTTTAGATCTCTTCCCAACTATAAATATTTCCTGTATATTTATGGCCTCAATAACCTTTGAAAAGCTCCATTTTCACACAAGGCAACTCATGGTTCCTAAACAATTCTTGGACTTCTAACTAAGCCTTAAATATTTGCTTAAACCATTTCCCTTTTCTACTTCTACATGATGGTCCTCAATGGATGGTCCTAGGATCAGCAGCAGCAGCAGCAGTATCACCCAGAAATCTGCTAATGCAACTTCTCAAGTCCCATCCAAAACTTAGTGAATCAGGAATTTCTCTCTCTCTCTCTCTCTCGTTCTCAGGCTCTCACTCTGTCACCTGGGCTGGAGCGCAGTGATGTCATTATAGCTCACTGCAGCCTCAAACTCCTAGGCTCGTGATCCTCCTGCCTCAGCCTTTGGAGTATATGAGACTAGAGTTGTACAACACCATGTCAGGCTAATTTTTAAAAACTTTTTTTGTAGAGACAACATCTCCCCTTGTTGACCAGACTGGTCTTGAATGCCTGGCTTTAAGTGATCCTTCCATCTCAGCTTCCTAAAATTCTGGGATTACTGGCCTGAGCCACCATGCCCAGCCCTGAGTGAGATATCTTTAACAAGATCTTCCAAAGATTCCTGGTGATCCTGATATGTGCTATAATTTGAGAAACATTGCCCTATAAATAGAAAAAAAAAATCTATCTTTTTATCTAGACTTCCTTAAATGACATATCCGGGCATTCCTGCTACTCCCTGGATTTACTAATTACATTTTTATATGTTTATCTTACCTTCCTAACCATATTGTGTGTCATCCAAGGTAAGGAAACATTTACTCTAGCATGGTACTTTACATATGGTATGTTCTGATTAATGACGTCGACCAGAATACTCAGGCGTATTCTTTCTTTTCGTTGCTGCTATAACATATTACCAAAGCCTTAGCAGCTTCAAACAACACAAATCTATTATCTCTCAGTTTTTGTAGGTTATAATTCCTTGTGGACTTGGTTGGGCTCTCTGATTAGGGTCTCACTAGGCTAAATTCCAGGTTCTGGCTGGACTGCATTCCTTATTGGAGGTGCTGGGGAAGAATCTGCTTCCAACTTTATTCAGGTTTTTGGCTAAATTTAGTTCCTTATGGTTGTTAGACTGAGGTCCTTGTTTCTTGTTGATTGTCAGCTGGGGCTAGTCTTTGCTTCTAGAAACTGGCTGAATTCTCTCTCATGCTTTCCATAGGTCACCTTTAAGCATGGTGAACCAATTCCCAACCATGTTTCAAATCTCCCTGATTGCTCCTTCTGCAACATCTCTGACTACAGCCAGAGTCATGGCTTATGTGATTACACTGGGCCTACCAGGATAATCCCTGATATTTACCCCATGTTAAGGGTTGTAATTTTAATTACATCATCGCAACCCTTTCTGCCATGCAAATTAGAATATTCACATGTTCCAATAATTAGGACATGAACATATTTGGGGGGATGGGCATTCTGCCTACTACATTAGGCCACTGATGTAATGCTTATATGACAAAGAATCAACTGAAATGATAAATACTGTATTGCATTTGTAATTCAGGTACAGTCAAAAACAAAGAAACAAAAATAATTACAGCACTTTGAATTTTACTAGCCAGAAATATTTACCTATATAGGTGGAAATGAAGTTTGTTTTTAAAAACAAACTTGAGAGCCTTTAACATTTTTTAACAATAAAAAAGAACTTAGATCATATTCTAATACCTAATAAGATAAGCATAGGCTACATCTATGTATTTCAGTTTATTCTGCCCAGTGTAGCTTCAAACACTGTTGGCAGTTTCTGGATGATATAGGCTTCTCCCTTGGAGATCCCCCTGTGAGGGCCCTCCCCACCGGACTTGTTGAGCAATTATTATTGTATATCTTAAGTCATGTCATCACAAGCCAAATTTGGTAAAAATCTGTCTACCTATTTTCAAGTATTGGTATAACACGTAGTTGATATAAACTTTATTTATATAGATTAGGACATAAATGCTTTGTATGCCAGTTATGATGTAACAATCATGCTTTGAAAAGCTTTAAAATCTCTTAAATATAAAATATTATCATCAATAATAACTATGTTTTATAATTTTCATTGTAAGCACTGCCATTTTATTTATGCCTATAAATAAGAAGAGGTAAGACTTACTATCAGATATCTGTTTAATAGGGCTTAATTATTTATTATGGGATGTTATAGCATATTTGATAAAATTAATGAGATTCTGATTACTTGAGCTTGCTGTTTTCTTTGGCTGGAGAATCTCTTTGATAAGAAGTAAAGCAAGATTGCCAGTTTTCTTATGAGAATTACAGGGTTTGAGGATTAGTCAACTGAGAATTGTTTAGGTCCTTCTCTAATTAATGTCTTTCCAGTGATGTTTGCCCTAATCTCCCCTTTTATTACATTTATTACAATGTTTCAGCGGGCAGTCTGTGTGGCAGGGAAGATCTATTAAATAAGGTTACTGTTCGGTTAGTGAAGTAGCAATAAAGGTCCTATTTCTGTATTTGTTACTTTGTTAATTCCTTTTAATTTAAAGAGTCACCTTGAGTGAGGCATACATTTAAAATGGAGAGAACAATCAAACTGGAAACATCCACTTCCAGTCTTGGATTTGGAATCTTGGCCATTGAATCTCTTCAGTCCTCAGTTCCCTAAATCATAAAATATATGGGGTTTGAATAAGATAATTTCTAAAATCACCTTAGCCCTAAACTTAACAATTTGCTGATTTAAAGGAAAAAACTTGCAAAAATTAATTAGCAGAAACACTTTCATAACTTTATTTACTTCCCACTTGGATTTTTGCAATTGTCTCCAAACTAGTGTTTTCTGCTTCTATCATTTTGGTACAATAACTGCTGCAGTCTATTGGAAGATTTAGATTCACACAATGCTATTCATTCCCTGCTCAAAAACCTTCCACATTTAGCCTAGCTTTCAAGGTTTTCTGAATTTTGATCTGTCTTTTTAGCTTTCTGTTCTCTTATTATTATTATTATGAAATCCTTCTCCCCCATCTCACATTTAATTTTCTTGGTATAATTGAATATGTTTGTATTTTATTTTTATTTGTGTTATTCTATCTGCCTGATAAACTTCCTTCTTCAACTCCACTCCCTTGCTCCTTGACATGGAAATACACAGTTTAACCCCACCTACTGAAATTCTCATTCTTCAAGGTCAACTCAAAAGCTATTTCTTTTCCATTGCCTTCTATAATTACTCCAACTGGAAGCAATCACTTTCTCTCTGAAATCCTACAGGACTTAATGATATATATAACTCAATAATAAACAGTAAACATATATTTGTTTAATATGCATGTTTTCTAGGTGCTGCTTTGGTACTGGGAATAAATCAAGAAGAAAAATAGACACAACATCTGTCCTAATAAACCTTACAGACTCATGAATGAGACAGATGCTAATAAAATTATACCTATTAGAATAAATATATGAAAGAGAAAATCCTGCTTCATTTTTTCTTTCATTTTTGTAAACTGTTTGAATCTCAGACCCTACACTAAATTGTAAACCTGAAAAAAATTTGTATAAATCTTTATGACATTAAATTATTTCTAAATAAATATTCTTAGAAGAAATACTTGAGTCTTCAGATTTGGAGTTATAAATTGAAAATGGCTTCTAATACTGTCCTATACCAAAGAATAACTTGACATTTTCTTCTACTTTCTGTTGTTTTTAAAGTTGAATAGGAAAGAAGTTAGATGGGATTACGTACATTAATAAAAATCTTGCATTTTTCTTTGGATTTAAGAGATTTTGGGGTCTTATTTTAGGAAAGTTACCTTACCATGATATTTTTTGGCCACCCATATTTTAGGTTTTGCATTAAAAGAATTAAATGTTTTTATTGCAATATTTTGAGTAAGAGGTTCACATTTATTTAATAAAGTGGTCATAACTTCTCCCATATGTATTTATCTAATACCATCCATATACACAGGAGTGTAGGGCTTGTTATGGATGTGACAAAGTTGCATGAGTTAGTTCAATAAGCATTTGTTGAGTGCATACTGGAATCTCACAGTGTAGTGGACTTTGAGCATTAATGAGACACAATTTATGCTGTTCAGAGGATGCAGTCTTGTGGAGGACACAAAATAATATTATGTCAATATCATTTTATTGATAATATGAAAATTTTGGATCCAGACATAGATCTTTATTCAGAGGAAATAAGTTTATGTAAATTCCAACAACAATGCTCTTAAGAAGATAGAATTAAGGGCCACACACTATGTGAAAGATAATGAACATTCTAAGGAATGCTGTTGTCAGGGAAATTTTGTTCATTCCATTGTTCAGCCTCTTGTTTCTAAGATAATAATGATAATCTACATTATTATTGGAGAGGAGGTAGAAACACTTTAATGAAATACTTTGAGTAATCATAAATGTTTTCAATTTAATTTTATTTTTGCAAAATCCATCGATCACTCTAATCACAAGCCTTAAAATCTGATGCTGTAGCTTGACAAATGGTTTTCTATTACTGGAAAGGCAATTCATTGTTGTAGTTGAGCTTTCAACTCTAGATTCAGACGGGTCTGTGCTAGTATCAAGATCAAGGCTTCATTGCTTACCAGCAGTAGGACACTAAAAGAACAGAACTGTATCTATCTAAATCTCCCTATTCTTATCTACAAAATGGAGGTAATGATAGATCTATCTCATAGTAAATACTAAAGAAATGTAGCTATTTTTTCCAACCAAAGTTTTGGCTTCCAGCCAAAGTTATTTCCAACCAAAGTTTAATTTGAAAATGGATGATCTTTATTACATTTGTAAAATACTTTCAATTAAATCCTGAAATAAGAACACCCTGATTCTGGTAGAGATAATTAAAATGGGGCTATGAGTATACTATTTGGACCAAAAAAACAAAACTAAAGGTGCATGTCTGGAGTTTACTGAGTTCACACTACATGCCAAATTGCTTTTTACTGCTCAAAGGAGCATGGATTTTAAAGATGTGTGTTCCTTAATCATGGTTTTTTTGTTTGTTTAATTTATTTATGGAATAATCATGTGATGCTTTTTGAAAAGGTCTATGGAGCATCTATTAAACAACAACAAACGTATAAAGCATTTTAGTTCCAGAAGTTAGAGATAGTTCCAGAATTGTGAAGATTAAAAAGAAGCTCTTAAATTTAACATTTCAGAGAAATAGACTTAGGAAGGCAAGAGGAAAGAAAATAGGGATAGACATAAGAAAAATGGGAGAAAGAAGACAAGTAGCCCTTCGTCCAATAAACTTGACTGTTTTTCCCATTGTAACATGCATTTTGGGAAACAATTTACAACCAAGTGGGAGTAATATACTCTTTTCATCACTAATACTTTGTAGAATATAAAAATTATACATTTTGTTGTCAATAGGTTAATGAAATTGAAAACTAAACTTATATGAATCTCATTGTTGAGGTAAAGTTATACAAATTGTAGAAATAAATGTTTAATAATTGCTACTTTGGTAATGTTTATTTTATTTAATTTGTCTTTTTCTGCTTAATGATAGTATAAGAGTGGTATTAAAATAAATGTATTAAGAAAATAAAAATAAATATTCTATCAGTACTTGATAACTGGCAGCAACTTTAATTTACCTCCTGGACATGTAAACCATAATGTTCCAAATGTCATCTCATAACTCTAGATTTTACTGTATTCTCCTAGAGTTATGATGACAAAGACTGTGGGAAAATTTCAGATGGAAACAAATGCCAAACAGGGAGAGATACAGACAGGACTGGAGGGGAGAGAGAAAAAGAGAGAGAGAGTGAGAAAGAGAAAAGAGAAGGAAGAGGGCAAGGAAGGAGAGAGGAGAACAAAGAAAAAAAAATAAAATTAAAGTCCTAAGAATTCAATCAAAAGGCAAAATCAGATCTACAGTAGCATTTCTGCTATTTTGAAAAACCTCTGCTTCCTAGTTAGTTCAGAAGGGATACCTTAAGTCCATTTTCTTATTTGGAGGGACGTTATCTCTTTTTAATGTATAAACTCAGGTAAACCTCAAGGTGACCTAGAAATATGTGAGAAATAAATTTGCTCAGTGATTGTACCCTGAAATTTGTGCAGCTTTATTTATAAGAACTCTTCAGATCCTAGTTAATATTCAGTTAAATAATATAAAGATTTTACAACAATAACATGATCAGTTTGCAATTATTCAAATAAATGTCAGGGAACAAATGCAGCAACATTGATTTTTTTTGATCATCGTTAGTTCAGACTTATTTAAGCAAAGTATAAATAGTGCACTTTGAATTACCTGGCTTAATTTAGGACAATTAATAAACCACAGAGTGAGACTTCATCTCAAAAAATTATTTAAGATATAGAAAGGCTTCAATTTTCATGTGCCATTACTTTTTCTTCTCTTGTAGTCTTGTATTGAAAATGGGAAAGTGGACTTCCTGTGAAATTTCCAGGTGTCTAGATTGAAGGAGTAACTTTTGTGAAAATAAATAGTCATGAAGCAATGTGTTTTGTAATTATATTCCCCAACTTCTTATTTCTAGGATGGCCAAATTTCTGCAGAATATGTTATTTAATACTTATGCAACATTTTGAAAACCTAAATCACATTGTTGCAACCAGGCAACTGTTGAAAAGTAAGTGCCAGATTTATTACCAGCTATTTTCACAAAGATTCCATTTAATAATGTTGGTGTATCCTCTGTAATTTATTTGATTAATAATATTTGATTTGAACCCAAATGATGACTTCCCACATATATGACAGAACTAATGAACTGTGAAAGAAGAACTGTTCAGATGGTCACCAATAACCACTGCTTAGTTAATCCTTTAAATAAACTGGAGCTCACAATGTGTCCCTTTGAAGTCATAAATAATGTATATTTTTCTTTTGACTTTTAATAAGCCAGTAGGGTTCATCTCACAGTCTCCAAACACATATATTTTATTATGGGCCTCTGCAGTTTACTTTAATTAGTGTGTCTGAGTGCTTTGGGAGACTTAGCCCTACTGAAAACAAACAGAGTCTTACCATCTATAAAACATTAGCTCCCTTTGGTTTATCCTGACACAGCAGGGGAGGCTCAGTGAGAAACACATGGTGTAAGTAAACACTCATAATTGCATTAGCATTCTCTGGTGGATTGGTAATTCAAGCTCTGTTCCATGATATTGTAAGAACAGTTAGAACAGGTTTACCAATCTTGTGGTCTGCTGGGGATTTCATCATATTTCATGTGAACAGAACTTTAAGTGACAAATACACTGGAAACAGAGTACGAGAAAGGAAAGTTTTCTGTTAAATGGAAGCTTAGTATAGGCAGTATAATTTGTTTTATTTCTTACATAGCTGTGAGATTTTTCAGTACAATTTGCCATTTCTTTTCTCATGTTATTTAATATCAAAGTGGGTTTCAATCTGCTCCTGGAAAGACATACTTTATTGACTATGATTGTTCAACACTGCACAAGACAGCTAGCTGGTTGAGTAAAATTTTCAGTATCTATTTTGATACCATTATACCCAAACACACTTGCCAATAAAATAATCATGCTACTGATTGTTGACAGGATTAATGTCTTATTTTTAAGGAATTGATATATTTCTTAAAAAACAATTAGTAGTTAAAACTCCAGATTTTGTAAAGATCCTTTGTATATATAAGCCTAACGCCCATTATCACTGTTATGCTTTTGAATGTAACATTCTAGCGATTGCTTGGAATAATATCTGACCAATAGATTTGGGACAATAATGAGAATGTAAGATATTCCATAGTTGGATTAATCTGATTGATTTAGATAAGAAATTGAGTGTATTAGTAAGCACAAATACAACTCAAGCTCTGTTCCATGATATTGTAAGAGCAGTTAGAACAGGTTTACCAACCTTGTGGTCTGCTGGGGATTTCATCAAATTTCATGTGACTAGAACTTTAAGTGACAAATACACTGGAAACAGAGTATGAGAAAGGAAAGTTTTCTGTTAAATGGAAGCTTAGTATAGGCAAATGGTTTAGCTATTTGAATGATGTGACCAGTGGAAAATCACCCAATTTACCTATTTTTTTACATAACTTCACATGTTTGTGTTTCTTACTGACTTTGGCTTTACTTCACCTTTATTTTTCTTTTGGCTAATTTTGTCAGTTAGGTTGGTCAAAATAACAAACTTATCTGTTTAGGATATCTTTTAGGCTTTTCAGAAAAAATAAGTCACATCAAAATTTTTATTGGAGTCACTAATTATTTATAGTTCAAAGAATATGTAGTCTATGCTAGTGCTATTCATTAGAATTAGAATGTTTAAGAAGTATACTTTTACGTTTTCTGGTGGATATGTAAGAAAATAAATAGAAACAGGTAAAATAAATTTTACTAATATATATTATTTAACATATCCAAAATATAACTTCAACATGTAATCAATATAAGAAGTTACTAAGGATATATCTGATCTTTTTTGTACTAATTTTCTGAAAGCCCATGTGTATTTTATATTTAAGGAACATCTCAATTTGGACTAGCCACACTTGAAATGGTCATAGCCACATGTTGCCAGTGACTACTATGTTGGGAAATAATACTACACCTTTTCATACATGAAATAAATGGATGGTTTAAAAAAATATGTTGAAACTTCAAAAAAAATCCACAAAATTCTTATTCCCTATTACACATAAATTTCCTTAAGCATCACTCTTTCTGGAATCTCTGGTCTGATTTGTAAGTTGTATTTTTTCTATTTTATTTTACCCTCTTCCTTCTGACTCTGATGTCATTTCATTGTTTGCTCTCACTCTTTTATATTTTGAAATTACTTGGCTCATATGCCTAGTTAAAAATGTAATTTTTCACATTGATGTCAATAAGAACAAATTGCGATATTATTAATGTGAAACTTATTAATGAGCAATGAGAAAGAGTTGTGTGGAAAATATTATCTTCCAAGTATAGAAAAGAGACTGGTTATATTTCCCAAGCTATACCATATTATTTTTGCATTGTTTTAATTGGGTGCATGTACTGCTTGCTATTGAAATATTGTGAAAGGAAAAATGTTGACGCTTTAAAATTTCTAAGTGTTAGCTAAGTAAATAGTAGCAGAATACTGTAAATTATTTCTCTTCTTCAATTCTCATATTTCAGAAGTTAATTTACCTTATATACAGAAAATACTTTAAAAATTTGTCCACATAATGTGGGCTATCTAGTGTTTATATAATTATTACTTAAGAAAAATTTCTTCAATGTGCGATTTTGTATTTAGAGGAAAATACCCAAGATTGAGCCTTCCTGATGGTAAGGAAAATGAAAGGAACCTCCCCCCAAAAAAGAAAAACTTACAAGTTTATGACCCATAATTTGCTATATTTACAAAAATATTCCCATCTTGCTCTAGCTATTCAGTCCTGTATCTATATGAGTTCAGTTTGAAGAGCACAAATATTTGAATATTTTTAAGTATTTATATTGCTAATGTAAAAAACATATTTATCTTCTGATGATTAATTTAAAACAAAAATTATCAGAAAATGCTTTTAAGTGAATATTAAGAAATTATAGGATCATTCAATGCATTTTATGATTTAATTTGCTGAGCCAATGTTTAGTAAAAATGGGTCTTTTTATTTATCAGATTTTCACTGGTCACATAGCTATAATAGATATCACCTTCAAAAATATCTGACTGCTTAAAATCTTTTAATTTGGTTATACTATATAAATTCAAATGTATATTAAAAATTCATACATAACAACACTAAGGATATATAAATATATTTTATACAAATTATGTAGACTATAAACATGTAGATAAAATAAAAATGGTATTTATAAAGTGAAAGTATAGGCTATATTTAACTTGTATCACAGATAAGTTTCTATATGTAAATTTGTTGTGTTAGTGATGTATTTGGAATATTATTTGCATAAAATCTGGCATGAGATTCACTACTTAAACATTTACCAAGCCATCATTAATATTTAATTAGCAAACTCTCTAATTTTATATAAACTCCTTGAAATTTCTTTTGCATTTCCAAAGTATATTGATGTGTAGTCTTATAACATGAGATTCAATTTCTTAGAATCAAAACATTAATAACATAATGCAATAGAAAAAATCTAAACTATTAGGACAGGACATATTAGGAGATTATTTAAATTGAAATTTTCTTACATGATGTCATGTGATGTCATGTCAGCATATATTACAATTTTTAAGATAGCAGTAACACCACCTTCATTGTGAAAAGATATATTTCAATGAAGATTTTACCTACAGAAGAACTACCTTACGCTTTTCTGCAATTTATGCAGGCTCTTTGTTTAGGTATTATGGCTATTTAAATCTTATGAAGGAAATCATTCCTCTGTCAAAACTTTAAAGATTTGAATTTGATAACTAAATGAACAACACTGAGTAGTTCTTTGAATTATCTCCATAAACTTGTTCCTAGTGATGTTTTCTAGGAGTAGGAACTAGATTTGCTTTGAAATTGCTCAATGTTTGCCTCCTGCCAAACCTGAGCTGCTGATAAGCACACCCACCAGCTTAACCAAGGTGCCTCACAGACTAGAATAGTTAGTGAGGAATCAAAAATATGCTTTAATCCACTGTTCATTCTCATATCACAAAAAGGGGTTACGGAATGATTGCTGTTCGCAAAAGAAAAAGGCAAGCACAATTAAAAGCCAGGTTCCTAATCCCTTCTGCCTGGGTTTAGAATCAGAGCCAAAAGAAATAGTGTTTTAACAGGTACATATGCCCTTAGGGGAAAGCACACCCCGACCACCTAGCTGGTGAGATGAAAAGATAATAGGATTCAGTTATATCAGTGGCCAAGAAATTGTGCCTCAACTGCTGTGGCTGACAAGAGGCTATAGAATTAGTGGGTGACCAAGAAAGACTCTATTTTGTGACAGTGGGCAGATAAATGTTGTGGCCAAATATCATCTTTCCAGCCTAAAGCTTCTGTCTTAGCAGTCAAGACATGTATCATCAGTATGCAAGAAAATTTTAGAGTAAGTGCCTGACTTTTTAGAGAGCTATTTCCAAATGATTGAAGGGCAGTCTGAGCTGCTAACCGCTAATTAGCCTAATTGACACTAAATTGAAATAGATGACTCAGCTGTTGCAAAAACACTGCCTAATGGTAGTGTTGTGTCTCAGCTGTTTGAATAAGAAATGATTATTAATTGCACCCTGTGGAAAGAGAAACTGCTGCATCATATTAATGTTGGGGAAGAAGAGGATTAAACTTCCTCTTAATATGACTATAAGCTTGACCCACCCTGCTGGCACTCTTGTCATGAGGAATACCTGACACAAGTTGGGTAAAGTGATCTCAGCTCTGCTATTGCTACACTGGGGATTTTGCAGACAGTCCTTGCTAGCTAAACAGTTTTATGAGAGCAACAATGGTACTAAATCTAAAGTTAAAAAGAAAAGCAACAACAAAAGCCAACAGTAGATACCAAATAAGCGTTTACTGTTAAAAACATGAGTCTCTGTGTTTAGTATTATTTTTTGAACACAACAAAACATTATTTTTAATTGATAAGTAGAATTTTATTTTCTATTCTAAACATTAATTTTTAATCACTGGATAGAACCAATTGTTCAGTTGTGTCTACTGAAGAAAGAAAAGAAGGAAGGAATCTTGAACATACTGTAAGTTACAGGTTAGTATATGATCAAACACGGGAAAAGTAAGTTGATTAGTTGGATTTGTTTTCTTCTATTGAGAAATTAATTTCTGGGACAAATAGGAAGGAAAATGTTTGAAATACAGCTCTTACTGTCTAAGAGGGCAGTAGTTTTTTTCTTTCCCTGTAACTTGTCAGATTACTTAAAATGGGATCTTTTCTGTAGAGGTTTGTAGCTACAGGATTGGAAGGACCTCTACA